>NC_043706.1:119125697-119154505 GCF_006229205.1 Suricata suricatta
GAATGTGAGATCTGACCTGAGCCGAAGTCGGAGGCTTAACCGACTGAGCCACCCAGGCACCCCAACATTTTAAAATGTTTAAAGTAATAAGACATAGTCTTTGTGACACAGGGCAAAAGAGGTATGGAATGGTTTAAAGCTGACACAGCACTTGGACTAATACTCTGAAGATCCCAGCTCCCTCCCTCCCTCTTATTTTCCCTCCTCTCATGGCCTTTCCTTTCTTATTAAAATCAGGCAAGTCAGTGGAAGCCCTTCAGTGTTCCCCTTTATCTCAATATTTCTTCATGTCATCAAGGTTCTCGTTTCTCTGTCCTGTTGTCACAGAAGACTATGTCTGCTCCACTCTGTGGCCCTGACCATCCCCTCCTTCCTGTGGTGTCCTGGAGAGGATTCCCCTTAGCCTCTGCTGTAAGCTCTGAGCACCGCAGCCCACAGGTTTAAAATTGAGTCCTTGGTCTTGAAGGCATTAGAACAGGGTTGAGGTGACAGGATAAAAAAAGAAGAAGAAGAAGACCCCCCCAAAAAAACCAAAAGCCAAAACCTACAGGATGGCTCATAGCAAGTGCCATGAGTCATTCAGGGAAAAAAAAATGCTACAACCTTCAGCAGAAGAGAACCATTGAGCTCTGGTTGAAAAATATGCTTTTCCCAATAGGAATAAAGTTAACTCCAAAAGACTTTGTAATCATATTATTATTATTAAGCATGTTAGTAATAATCTAATATGCTATAGGTTTTATAATTTTACAAAAATTGTTTCCTTTAAGCTACTTAACTCAGTGATGAAGGTTAAGGAATATTTTGTCCATTTTACAAATGAGGAAACTGAGGCTAAGAGAGGGGGGAGGGTACAAGAATTCCCAAGGAGGCAGCTAGCAAATGCTGGAGTCAGGACTTCAGGATGGGTCTCGGAAGTCCGCTCCCCTGCTTTTCCTCCTCCTAGGACTTTTACTTCTATTTACTTACTACGTGCCAACATTATGGTGAGAACTTCGTGTGATGGCTTTTTACCCACCCGTCACAACTTTGGAAGGTTAGCTTAACGACCTGCAGTTTACAGATGAGGATGACCTCATCAGGAGGGATTGGCAAGGGAGCGAGCCTGTAAAGCAACTTGCCCACATCTCATTGCAGGAAGCTACAGAGTTGGCACAGAACTCCAGGATCACAAACCTGGATTCTATATTCCTTACCTGTTAAGGACTTCGGCTCAGGTCATGATCTCACAGTTTGTGGGCTCAAGCCCTGCGTTGGGCTTTGTGCTGACAGCTCAAAGCCTGGAGCCTGCTTCGGATTCTGTGTCTCCCTCTCTCTCTGCTCCTCCTCCACTCATGCTCTGTCTCTCTCTGTCTCTCAAAAATAAATAAACATAAAAAATTTTTTTTAAAAAAAGAACAGGTGACAGTGACAGCAGCTAAAACTGGACACAACCATGGGTGGGGGACTTGTCCATGCTGAACTGAGCCACAGTGCAGAATAGAGAGGAGAAAGCCCTGCTAGGTAATGGTAAATGGTAAATACTCAGCTATGTTTATAAACATTAATTATCTTTTTATTTTTTTGAAGTAAGCTTCTCGCCCAATTCAGAGCCCAAAACACTAGAACTCACAACCCTGAGATCAAGACCTGAGCTGAGATCAAAAGTCAGATGCTTCACCTACTGAGCCACTCAGGTGCCCCCTGGTTATTTTTAAAAGGAAAATAATTTAATTTGATCATCCTTTGCTTTTCATTGTTCTCTATGAGAACATGAGATCTCCTTCCAGAAACTCTTCAGTGCTTGAGATGTATGGCAGTGATCTCTATATCCATTCAGACTTATTGCTTACCTAGATAGCCTCTAACAAATGATTTGATGGTTTGTGATTTTCAAATAAATTCAATTCTTTGTATTACATTGGACACATAGACATATTTTTAAAGTAACAATTTTTTTGAGAGAGAGAGAGAGTAAGCAAGGGAGGAGCAGAGAAAGAGGGGGAGGGAGAATCTTAAACAGGCTCCATGCTCAGTGACCATCCCATGGCCCTGGGATCATGACCTGAACCCAAATCAAGAGTTATACACTTAACCAACTGAGCCGCTCAGGTGCCCCATAAAGTACCTTAATTAATTTTAAGCTTAGGATGTTAGCAAAAATCTGCTTCAAAGAAAAAAATCAAGGAAGACATTGTGAACAAATTTAGAGAATATGTGTTCAACAAAATATTTTACAAATAACATTACATAATATAGTGTAAGAAAGTTTATGACAGATACTTGATGTGACAGCCTCTTTGGAATTTTCAAGTTGGAAATATTTCAATGGGTTGAAAATCAAATTCTATAGTGTGACTGAATAATTTTCTACTAGGTATATTTTATGAGGATTTCAGCCTGCTTTTTTTTTCCCTCTTTATGTTCAGAGTGACTTGGCTGACGATGATGACTCAGATGATAGACTCACTAGTTGTGGTTTGAAGGGCATCACTTCAGAATTCTAATCTCTCTTGTCACGGACCATCCCTGGGGATTCCGAAGTACCACTAGCCCTGAAGGAACTCCCCTTCCTCAGTAACCAGGGCTCCCAACAGGAAACAAGCCACTTCTGAGAGTGAAAATGGGACATTTTAGAAGTATTCATTAATACTAAAACCAAGTCAAGAAAATTTTCTCTGAAACCCACTATTTACCTTATTAGGAAAAGATGCATGGAAGACAGACAAAACCTTCGTAAGAAGTAAACTGGATGAATTATATGAAAAGTTAATTAACTGAAATTATTGTTGTAATTGATTTCAGCAATTAAATATATTAGAGAAGAAGGGAGAGGGGATAAGTTATAACCTACATAGGACTGATTACCCCACTTTTTCAGATCAGAGAAAGCAATCATCCCTAGGCTTTCCTTAATCAAATTCAAGTCTGATCAATTCAAATGCCTACTTTGTGCCATCCTGTATTAACAGGCACTAGGGAGTCAGGAATGCAAGGTCTTTCCCTTCAAGAAGCTCACTGTACAGTGAAGGAATTTATATAATTTATATAATTTATAATACTATATTCACAAACCTTTTCATATTTATTATCAGAGTTAGTAGATATTGCTACCTACTAAGTGCCTTGCTCTGTCCTCAGTATGAAAAAAGGAGAGGAATTGGGACACGTGAAGGCCTCACACAATCTCAGTATAGTCTTCCATTTGTGGGTTTATAGTTATTTTTCTTAATCCCTGTCAGGTAGGGACATATCCATTTATTAATAATACTGTAAGTACATTGTGTGCATCCCAGAAAATACAACATACTTATTTTCAACCCAGAAACTTAACTCTTACAAAGTAAGAGACAATCAAAGAGGAGCCTATATAAAAATTAGAAGGGGTGTGGTAGAAAAATCTCTAGAAGGCCAAGGTTATAGTTAGTGTAAGCCGAGGACTGCCCAGCTGTGCCTTGGTGTCAATGCACTATTTGTACAGATTGAAAGGATACAGGGATGTGCACAAATAGTTTTCTAAAAAGAGTATATCATACCTAAAATACTTCAGCTTTCCATATTCAAAATTCCCAAGTGGGAAAGGAATTAGGGACTTTTTCAAGGGAGTAAATGACTCAGGCTGACTATCTGACTTCATTCAGTAAGGATTTAAAACAAACAAACAAATAACACACACACACACACACACACACACAAAACTAGTCCAATTATATAGTTGGGTAATATACTCAAAACACCCAAGAAGGTTTTCAATTTGTAAATTATATCAAGTAGTGACATGTAGAGTTTGATTCTGAATTTTCTATTTCCTTTAACTCCCCCACATTAATAAGCAGAGTGTAATTTCACATTCATATTTAGCGATATGCCCTTTGAATGAAAGAACAAAAGAAGGAATGACTCACTCAGTGCTTCTATAGGCACAGATGTATCTGTGGGTGGAAGAGTGTGGGGATTTGTGGATTTTTTACCTTCTAAATTCCACATCAGAAAATTACAATGAGCCCCCAATTCAGTGTCTTCTAAACTCATCTGCTTATTAGAATCACCAGGAGGGGCGTGTGGGTGGCTCAATCGGTTAAGCGGCCAGCTTCCAGCTTTGGCTCAGGTCATGATCTCATGGTTCATGGGTTCGAACCTCACGTCGGGCTCTGTGCTGACAGCCAGCTCAGAGCCTGGAGCCTGCTTTGGATTCTGTGTCTCCCTCTCTCTTTGACCCTCCCCTGCTCATGCTATCTCTCTCTGTCTCTCAAAAATAAATAAAAAACATAAAAAAAAAAAGAATCACCAGGAGCCATATATTGTAGGTGCTGATTTCTAGGCCTCTGTCCTGGAGACTGAGTTAAGAGGACCTACATCTCCACTGTTAACAAGTAGCTCTTGGTGATTCTTGTTATTGAGCAAGTGTAGAGAATACCGAACTAATGGATTCACACTGCTCTGTTCGTAACAGAGGGTGTTTGTTTGTTTGTTTGTTTTTACTTTTTTTATCATAGGCATTTCAATGATCCCTTTTGTAGCTCCCACTCCTGCTTCCCTACATTTTCCACTCTTTGGGGTTTTACCTACTCCCTTAAAGGGCGGCCATGCATAGCCCGATCCATATCCCTAGCCTGGGTCTCTAGTCCACTCCCACTTCATAGTCATCACTGATAATACTTCATTAGAATCCTAATGGTTAGAGTAATACATGTGCATTTCAAGAACTTTTAGAACGCTTTGAGAGATGAAATAATTTTTATCATTTAATGGACTTCAGGGAAAAAATGAGGAAAAAACCCCCACAAACTCTTGAGGAACTGAAAATGTCTGAGGCCTGAAGTCAGGAAATACACCAAAGGAACAAAGACCTGAATCTCTTGTTTATACTTCCTTAAGACTCACTTAAAATTTCTTTGCACATTCCTACTTCAAAGGAGGTCACTTTCCACTTTGAGCAAAGTTTTCAGGTATTGGAGATGATATTCATGTATTTATATCATAACTGGTTCGCTATGTGCATGTCTCACTCTCATTAATGTGGGAAGTGTGTCCCATGTTAGTGGATAGAAATACCTATCCATTCATTTTTCATTTATTCAATAACTTACAAAGTTCAAATGCCTACTCTGTGCCATATGCTATTCTTTGGGCTAGTATACAAAGACTGCTAAGAGATCACCTTCATCCTTAACTAAAACTCACAATTAATTGCAAAATAGACATACAAGCAAGTAATCATGCTACAATATGACTGTTATATTACAGTGAAATGTAAGATGTTAGGAGGATATAGAAAAATATATTGTGGGTATGGGGAAGGGTCACCTTTAGAGAGGAGATGATCAATTTTTTTTTGTAGTTACCTAATGCCATGGCTGTTTTAAAATTGTATACATAATATAATAATGTTAAAGATAATTTTTTCTAATACTTCATATATTAGCAATGTTCCTTTTCCTATGTTCACATCCAGTCTTTATCCCCCTGTAAATATATATGCACATTATGTATATATAATATATAAGTATACATAATGTGTATATATAAGAATACATAATATGTATATGAATAATAACTTATATAAGTAAAAATTCTATATGCATAAATAAGATACACATATTAGAATATGTAATTAGAAAGTCAAAATCATAGCATCTATAGTTGTGTGTTCGAAAAGTCTGCATACAATTGGCTGTTTGAAACTTGAAATATGTTTTTCTATAAAAAGAAAATTATTAAAGGTTGTTAACTTTTCCATAATAATCTATGTAATACATACCACTCTTGCTGTTCTGTGGTCATACAGTGATAGAGTAATTGTGTAGTAATTAGAAGAAAATACTGTTTTCTAATAAATTCCCTTAGTAAAAAAAAATAGATTGAATTTTAAGGATTTTTAAAATGTCTTTCAAATGCTCATCCTGGAGGTGGGCTCATAGCCCCTTGTCAGGTAAGGGAGAGATGTCAGCCCGCTGCCAGAGGGATGGGCGATTCTGTTTCTCTTCGATCACATTAGGCATAGAGGATAGGAGTGCTGCAGCCCAGAGCTACCAGAAGAGAGCAGAAGCACAGCATGTTTTTCTAGTTTGAAAATGGATATTGTCTCTGTGATGGAGACAACACTGAGCAAACATGGATCGAGGTCAGCCAATAGCTAACTGGGAAAACTAGCATCCTGAAAAGGTACGCCATGTGTTTGGCAAAGTGAGGAGAGAAAAAGAAAAGCAAGGGATGGGGTCCACATTCCAGATGGCTTGTTGGCACAAGAAGCCGTTTGCTCTGTCTCCTGGGACTTGGTATGTATAGAAGGAAGAAGTAGGATGACTGAAAGCAAAGTGTCCCCTGTAGTCTGGATCCTGGACCCTGGATCCCAGAATCTACTGTTTTTGGAAAACAGTAGCACAGCAACACATTGGCTGGGCAGTAATGATCTTTGTTGTGGTAGTTTCCAGGCATCAGAAGAATGGTGTTCATGGATACGTGAGGGGACATTAGTCTTTCTATATAAGAGTTAAGTATATCCTAAGGAACTTCAGTTGTGCTATGACATAATTGTAAATGTGGTGTTTCCCATACAGGGAATACCTATAGATATGTAGTTAGGGTTTATTTTTCTGAGCTATATCTGTGGAGATAAACTTCACTGAAGCTCAAAGCTTTGAGATTGTTAAATTAAAAGGCATCTCTTTATTCCCCAAATTTGCTACTATCCCAGTGCAACCATGAATCAAATATACACATGTGTGTGTGTGCATATATAAAAGCATATATAATAATCCATTTGGCTAGCACATAGGGTACAGGAAGAATGGTGGAAAGTTAGGTTGGGATTATATTGAAGGTTTACTAGAGAAGCTTGTAAACTGATCTGGCAAGCAATAAGAAGAATTTCAATTTAGACTTTTATAAAAATCATAATACTAAGTCATGACCATGGACCAAAATCCAAATAGTATTCATTTTTATTAAGTATTCAGAAAGTTTTCTGTGCAATCAGTTTTTTTAGCAGAGGCTTGAGGCATTTCAGAAAGATTGCTTAGAGGCAACATGAAGGCTGGATTCCAGAGGAAAAGGAAGGACCAAGACTGAGGGCAGAGATCTTGCAATGGGAGAACTGGCAAAACTCAGTGGTGGAATGCCAGGAGGTGCCAGGGAGCATGAGCAGACTCCCAGCATGCAAGTCGATGTTAGTGAGGGACTCTGCTCTCATTGACTGAAATATGGAACCCATGAAGAGGGATGTTTACAGATTTATTTTTGAAGTGTGGTAAATTTGGGGTTACCAGTAAAACCCTCATTTGGAAATAAACAGGACAACTTTCCAGACCAACAACCTACAGAGGACAAAAATGCAGGTTTCCAGCTCATTTACCTGGAGATCACAGTTGAAATCTCTGGGATGAGTTGTGTAGAGTCTGAAAAGACTACTTCCCAGTAAACAAATAAGAAATTGAGTAAAGGAAGAAGAACCAGAGAAAGAGACAAAGGAGGAATGACTAAAAGTCTGGAGAAAAACCATTATATTAGTATATTCTCCCAGAAACCAACAATGAAGAGAATTTCAAGGAAGGTTTATCAAATGTTACAGAAATGCCAAGGCCACAGGGTTTGGTAATGAAGGGATCATTGACAAACTTTGAAAGAGCAATTTCAGTAGAGCCATGGAGTAGAAATCAGGATGGGTTGGATAGAGCAAAGGAAGTATAAAAATTCAAAGTGGTTTGGCAGTCAAGACAACCATTTCATTTATTCATTCATTTATTCACTGGTGCATTAATGGATCCAATAGATAAATAAATTGGGCCAGTGCACAAGGCACTGTGCTAGAGATCTGGAATCCTAGCCTTCATTCTAGTGAAAAGTATTTATATACATGAGTTAGAAAAGTAAAATAATACTATTGTAATAAGTGCAATTAAGAGAATAATTACGTATGAGAGCAGCACCCTGGGTGGCTCAGTCAGTTGAGCATCTGACTCTTGATTTCAGCTCAGGGTATGATCTCACAGTTATGAGATTGAGCCCTGAGTCAGGCTCTGTGCTAGATGTGGAGCCTGCTTGAGGCCCTCTTTCTCCCTCTGTCCCTCCTCTACTCATCCTCTCTCTCTTTCTCTCTCTCTCTCAAAAAAAATTAAGGATGAGAGAGTGAAGTCAGTGCTGGGTGTGGGGAAGAAATTCCCATAGACAGGACAATTGGGGCAGGAGCTGAGGGAAGAAGGTTTGTTTTGTTTGAACAGGAGACTGTCCATTTGTAGGCTAGTAGGAAAGGTCAAGGCAGGAAATGAAACAAACATGGAAAATGGAGGAGGAATAATTTATGGAGCAAAGTATAGGAAAAATGGGACTGTGATCCAAGGCACCAGGATTGAGGTGAACCTTGGAAAGAACCAGAGGTCCTTCTTCCTCAAAACAGGATCAAAGAAAGAGAGGCGGCATAATGAATTTTCTCCAGAGGGGTACCTGGGGGACAGTTCATTAAGTGTCCAACTTCAGCTCACGTTGTAATCTGATCTGTGCTGACAGCTCAGACCCTGGAGCCTGCTTTGGCTTCTGTCTCTTTTTCTCTCTGCTCCTCCCCTGCTCATGCCCTGTCTCTCGCACTCAAAAACAAGTAAACATTTAAAAAAAAAAAAAAAGAATTTTCTCTAGAAGAAAGAAGGAGATTGAAGGGTTCCACGTGAAAAGAAGTGCATCTCAGTGAGGTAGACCATAAGATCATTTGCCAAGAGAGAGAGGTCGTCCTTTGGTGTGGCAACCTCCCCTGAGTTGCCATTTCAGGACAGGCACTATGCTACATGCAAAGTGGAGCAACGCATTGCTCCTGTCTTCACAGAGCTTGAAAGCATTTTGAAGAATAGAGATTTGAAGACAGACTATTGGGACCAAGTCTAGTAAGTGCTCTGATAGAAAGAGGCACCAGGTGGGGTGGGGCCATGGTAGAAAGAAGGATCAGGACTGCTAGAGGAGGGAAAGAAAGGGGTTCAGGCATTGGTGAGCTGAATCTCAAAAGATATCAAGTTTGTGGAAAGCAACCTGGGTGGGGAAAGATACTCTGAACAGAAATGCACTGTGTTCAGAGGCACGCACTAGCATGGTGGGTTACAGGAAGATGGGCAAGTTTGAACGGATAGAATGTAAGGTTTAAAATGGGGGCAGGAGAAAGAGGCAACATCCTCTTCCTCCTGCCCCCATTCCTTCCTGAGCAGGAAGGTGGGTGAGGTGGGCAGATGCCAGGCCACAGACGACCCTGTTTTGTATATAAGGATGTTGGACTTTCCTCCTATAGACGATGGGAGTTATTGGAGAATTTTTTTAAAAGCAATGACAAGGTTAGGTATCATGCCAAAGGGCATGTGGAAAAATGACTGAAGTATTCCAGATGAGAGGCAAGAAAACTGATCGTCAGAATTTGGGACATAGCTACTGGGATAGAGAGAGGGAAATGAAAAAGAGAGGCTACCTTAGTACAACTTACGGAGTTCAGCCTTTGTCTGAATGTGTAAGTGAGGAAAGAAAAATCCAGAAGATCCCAGGATCCTGGCATGGGTGCCAATCCCTGGGACAGGAGGTAAATGTAGAAAAGCAGGCTTGCGGGGATTAGGGCAGCAATGTTTGAAAGTGGTTAGGAGAAATGAAATAAGCAATCAACCAAAAATAGTTACCAAATGGCACAAGGGTCAAGGAGAAGCTAGGAGCATGAATTAGTCATCAAATCTGTAGTAAAGTAAAGCTGAGTTTCCCAGCAAAACTCAAGACAGGAGCAAGGAAAACAGGCTCATCGGCACTCTGGAGGGAAGTGGGGGGAATGTGAGGAAGAGGAAGACAGAAGGCCAAGGAGAAAGAGAGCATTCAGGTACTTCAGTAAGGGCTCAGCTGAAGGTACTTGAGTTTGAGCTCTGCGCTGGGCTGTTAGATGCAAACTCAAAGTCAGAGAGGAACCCAGTGAGTGAGCTGGGTGGGCCAGAGTGGAACGGGGAAGGAGCAGAAAGTGCTCTGGGGCCAAAGAGCAGTTCAGGAGGGAGATGAAGGCATAAGCAGCTGTGGCCACGGGAGAATTTCGGCATTTAGGATAATAAAGACGGAGCGCCCTTGGGTTGACTCTAAAGCCTGAGGTGTGGCCATGCTCAGCCGCTGCTTATGTGCACAGACACTGATGTGATGCAGTTCATAGGAGGACCGATGGTAAGGGTGGATGTTGAAGTCACTGTGACTCGTGGAAGGCGAAGAGAGAGGGCACAATCAGGAAGGTGGGGAAGGGTCATGAAAGCCCTTCTGGTCGTTTACAAATCCCAGGCCACTGTGCGCCGCCCTCTGCTCCTCTCCTTAGGGCTCGGCCGCCACTCCAGCCCAGCTCGCCTTCTTTCAGTTCCTTGAATGCTCTTGGACTCTGTTTCACCCCAGGGCCCTCACAAATACAATTTCCTCTTCTTAGAATTTCTAACCCCCTCCAGCTTCAACTCTCCCTTCCTCCACTCCAACCAGATTTCACTGTGAATGTCACTTCCCCAGAGAGACTTTCCCCAAATCCTCAGGCTGCAGTAGAACCTTCTGTTTGACTTCCCCATATTACCTTGTATTTCTTAACATTTACCACAATCATTAACCAACTCTTTCTGAAATGATTTGCTTCCAGCCAATCTCTCCCTATGGATAAACTTTCTGAGGGCAAACCCTGTTTTTTTTCTCTGAGATAACTCTCTGTCCCTCCCCATTTCTGTATTTTTACTTGGCCTTGGTCCAAAGGACTGGATGTGGTACATTTCCTTTATTAAAAATGTTTCTATTTTTTTTATTTATTTTTGAGAGAGAGAGAGACAGAGCATGAGCAGGGGAGGGGCACAGAGAGAGGGAGACACAGAATGTGAATCAGGCTCTAGGCTCTGAGCTGTCAGCACTGAGCCTGATGCGGGCCTTGAACTCAGGAACCTCAAGATCATGACCTGAGCTGAAGTCAAACGCTTTAACCAACTGAGTTAACCAGGCATCCCTGTATGGTGTATTTCTATACAAAATACTGAAACAGTATTAAAATATTAGACAAAATGTCTAAATGAATGTGAAGGTAAACTGTTCATTGGTTTGAGAAATAGTTAATCTCCTGAATAATTGACACTATAGTGTATAAAAATAGAAGAAGCTTCCACCCAAACGACTAGCTCTCAGTCTCTCGCAGAGTACCCCACTGCCAAATTCATCTCCCTTAAACAGCTTGCTTATCCCAGAATTTCCCTGCTGAAAGTTTTCCAAGTCTCCCCTTTCCTTTCCTAAGCAAAGCTAAAGAATCTAGTCCTTTGGTGACTTGAGTGACCTCTGCTCTATTTCCAAGCCCAGTCTTTTTCCTCAAGGCAGAAGACTTTTTCACTCCCTCCCTAACTTGCTGTGCTCATTTCCCACCTCAGTGACTCGGCCCACATAACTTCCCTATCCTGGAAGGCCCTTGTCTTTCTCCAGAACCCATCTGACCTTGTCATTTAAGACCGGTCTCCACTCCCGGTTCCTCCACGGACCCTCAAGCTCTGGCCATTTCTCACCTTGTTAACACAGTGTTTGACAAATGAAACCATAAAATAGTACTTAATTGTCTATTGTCCTGGATTGCTCAGTATAGATTCTTAGGACTCACGAGTATCTCAATATCTCATAATAGATAATAAATTCCTCATCTAACCAAAGGGAACCAAAGCTTAAAATGACCTAAATTACCTGTGAATTCCCCCAGACTATGATGCTGGTCACGTTATCTATTTAAGAATGTCCAACCATTCATAGAAATCATTTTGCCCAAAAATTTGTTTTCAAATTTAAAATGTTTTAGAAAATGTATTGTAGCCACCCATTTTTTGTCACTCCCCCACACCCCGCAGTCTCATGTAAGCAAATAGTCATGGGGCATTTGGGGTTGGTTTATGAACAATCTCTTTCTAGAACACTTTAGTGCCATCTGTCTCCAGTCACTTACTGAAGGTCATATGGTATTTATGAGTGAGGCTGGGGTGGGGATAGGAATTCCTGGAATTCCGTGTATTTTTCTAACTGATTCCACAGACTCCCATAAGATATTAAGAAATTGCTACAAAGTTATGTTTACAGCAATTCAGGACTTTTTCTATGATTCTCACTTCATTAAATAACTCTTCTCAATGGTTTCCTTGGCTGTATATTTCATAGAAATTAGGCAAACTCTGCCCTTTAGACACGGAAGACGTATTCCTTAAAAAAAATCAAATACGTTCCATTCAAAAACTTCAAGTATTAAAACGATTAAACAGAAAACTGAAAATAAGTTTACATTACAAATGCCAAGTTGTTATGTGTGTGTATGAAGTATTATATTAATGACTATCATTATATTAATAAAAATATTATTATTGTTACCTACTATGTTCTATTAATAAAAAATTATGTATGTTAAGATGTGACATCTGTTACTCTACTGGAAACAATGAAAAGGTACAGAATCACTAATCAATTGGAAGGATTCCTTAAAGAATTTAGAGAATTTGAGATTGTTTTGCTTAACTGTGAAAGCCGACACTAAATAATGCTCAAAGCTTATGAATACAGGTTTTTTGTAACCATAAGATATATAGTGCATATCCTTTGAGAAAATAAAGCATTTCCAGGTTTGGTGTTCCTCTTGTAAATTAAAAAGAAAAAGAAAAAAGTGGTAGAGGCAATTCTGGAATATCCAGGAAATCTGATCTCACTAAGGAGGAAACTACCAAATATGGGCACACTCAGTGAGATAATTTTCCAGTGCAAATTGTCTGAGGTATATGGAGTTGGGAATACCCTTATTAAAAATTCCTTTTCCACATTGAATTTAAAATGATCTGCTCAATTATTAGAATATAGCTGATGGGAAAAACAATAGTCATGATGTGGGGAATCACCCAAAGTTTTCTATAGACTCATAGGATCCAAGTAATCAGGGGCACTAATTTCAGGAGACCTGGTTCAAGTGACATTTCCCTCTGATCCATAACGGGCATCTTTCTGTTTCATATTGCCTATGCGCAGTCCACAGATGAGGCCAAGGTCATCACCCACACAGAAAATAGACAAAAATATGTATGCCACCCCCACCTGCATCTGAAAATGAATCTACATCAAGATATAGAGTATAGTCTGAACTTGTACTGTCTGCTGTATGAATTAGGGCAGAACTCTGGTTTGAGTGGTTAGTAAATGTGAAATACAAAGACAAAAAGAACTATTTCCATTTCCATATGAATCAGATTGCTATCTGTCATAACTGAGTGGTATAAAAGAATTGCCAATCCTCAGGGCCCCATTTGTTCCCAGAGAGAATATCCCCTACCCCATGGCCAGCCAGACTAATTTATCTAGAGACTCTAGAGAGCCTTAGGTGAAAGTTTCCAGGGTGGTGATTAAGAACAAGAACGCTGGAGCCAAACTGTGCCGCCATTTAAAGAAAGGGTGGCCTTGGGCATGTTACCCTCTCAATGCCTCAGTTTCTTTATCTGTGTAATGGGAATAATAACAGTGCCTGCTTTATAAAGGGATTGTGAGGATGAACGAGATTACTGCTTATAAAACACTAGAACCTTACCAAGCCCATGTAAGTGCTGTCAGTGTCGGCTCCAACATTTCCTGTCTCTGTAGCCTCACATATAACACTGAACTTGATCCTCAGGTTTTGAATCTGCAAAGTGGATCCAAAAACAGCTACCTTTAAAGATTACTTGGAGGACCAGGGATACTATCTGTAGTGGACTCATCACAATGTCAGCCACATAGCAAGCATTTAAAACATTGAAACTGAGTGGTAGGGCCAAAGATTGTGAACTCTGGGCATTTGGAGCATGTGATCTTTCTAATTAAGAGTCTACCATGGAAACTGAGGAAACTGGCAAAACTTTTCAGTGTGTTTGATCAAAAGCAAAGACTATTTCAGGGTGTGCTATAGACTGAATGCTTGGGTCCCCACCAAATTCACGTGGTGAACCTAATCCCCCATGTAGTGGTATTTGGAGGTGGGACCTTTGGGATGGGATTATGAAAGTGGAGATCCTATGAATGGGATTAGTAGCCTTATGAAAGAGATCCCAGGGAGCTCCCCTGCCTTCCTCCCCCACCTGAGAACACAGTACAAAGATGACCATCCATGAACGGGGGAAGCAAGCTCTCATCAGACACGTAATCTACCAGCAACTTTTTCTTGGACTTTCCAGCTTCAAGAACCCTCAAGAACCATTAGAAATAAATTTCTGTTGTTTATAAGTGACTCAATCCTTGGTACCTTTGTTAAAGCAGCCCGAATGGACTCAGGCAGTGTGTTTGATCAAAAGTGAAGACCTAATAATAATGTAAAGCTGTCCAAGAATGAGTAAGGAACTACCAGCCTCCTGTTCATCCTCCTAATTTCCTCCACCTGGGCCCTTGACCACCACCTGCAGGTTCGGCCCCGCCCCGGGCTCTGGGATCACCAGGACCTCAGCCAGTGTTCAGGTGACTCAACATCAAGTCAGCCCCAGTCAAGGACCTGCTCCTACCACGTGTCCTACATTCAGAAACTGGAAGCCTGCCTTATGCCTCAGATATTCACTCACCAAATACTTTTGAGTGTCTATGTCCTAAGCAAAGGACCTCAAATACAGCAGTGAGCAAGATAGACACACAGTTCCTAGGAACATGATTTCCCCTTACATCCCACTGAGTCCTTCCTTTCCCTGAGTATTGGCCTTGCAAAGTCACCAGAATACTCCACTTCCTCCTAAGGCCCAGATTTGCTCTGACACCTAGTCCTGCCAGCATCTCGAGCCAGGGCTGTAACTACGTGGGTCTCCACATGCCCCTGTTCCCAGGTTCTCCCTGTTGGACCTCATTGATGCTGACCTTCCAAACGCCTGCCCCCACTCTCTTGGTGGTGGTTCACAGGCCACATGCCCTCCATGTCTGATTAGAGCCTCCTCTGTCACACAGCATCCCTTTGGGTGCTTCAGTGACATTCCTCATTTTTACCATGACAGGCTTCACCAGCTTACGTGGAATCAAGCCCAAACTAATCTCATCAATGGAAACTATAAAAGGAACTCTGGCTTTGTTCATTCACCTTTTTTGATCATGGGATAGTCCTTATGTTTTGTGACTCATGCTGAAATGCCTTGAATGTTCTCTTCCTTGGGCAGTTTCCCCTGATTCATTGGCCACATGCTTTTTCCCCTGAGGAGTAAGCAGCTCACTGGATCATCTTCCATATTTGCTGAAATATTTATCAGAGGTTGGATAAGTTACCTGGGAAAGGCCCGATGGAGGTGTGACACAAGTAAGTTTTCTATCCAATGAAGGCATTAAAAAATGAAGACAAATAATTGAAGAGAGTGTTCCTCTGATTTTGTAGCTAGGGCACATTCAGATCGCATGAAAATGTACATCTTGTTCCCTGAAGGCAACTGCAGCTGAAAAGACAGTTAATTTCCCCAGGATTTTCTCAGGTCGATTTTCAAGAAGGACCAGGAACTGTAGCCCTCAGTGGAGGTATAATTTTAGTAACAAAAAGAATACTGACCTAACAATACGTAGCATGACAAGGCCACCATTCCAGATAAAGGAGCATGCTCTGACATCCAAATAGCATTTCAACTTTTTTACAGTTGCTATTATTTAATCTGCTTAACAAATACTAACTTAAGCACTGTGGTTAGTATCATAGACTTTAGAAACAAGCCAATCTCTAGGAGTTTTGTGAGTTTCTAGATCTGTGACCTTAACCCTCATTTATTTTATCTGTAAAATGGGATAATGATACCTTTTTGTGAAAAAATTAAAAGTGAGAGGCAAATAAAACATTTAGCTCAAGACTGAGCATGCAGGGAGTATGCTATAAGGGGTATATAAGATACATGGTTATGGGGCCCTGAACGTCAGAAGATGATAGGCCAGGTTCTCCATTCAACAACCAAGCACTCCTTTTTTTAAGTTTATTTATTTATTTTGAAAGAGAGAGAGAACATGAGCAGGGAAAGGTCAGAGAGATAGAATCTCAAGCAGGCTCTGCAACTGTCAGCACGGAGCCTGATGCAGGCCTCGAGCTCACGAACTGTGAGATCATGATCTGAGCCAAAACCAAGAGTCAGACGCTTACCCAACTGAGCCACCCAGGGCATCCCAACAACCAACCAATCTTGATCAGCCCCCTCCCCACTATCCTATGGAGGGAGATTCTCTACCTCCAAAACAGAAATAAAATAGCTTTAAAATTTATAAAGTATCCAGCAATATTGTCTTCATTCTGTCCACGGTTGTCAAGAGATGTGAAGTGTAAGGCCCATCCAGTCACCTCCTTCTGGGTGCTGCTGGGACGCTCCTTGGATAGGCAGGACGGCCACACCAGCTAAACTCTCAAATCCAACATGGATGCCACAGCTGCCTCTCATGGGACGTCTGGGCATCCTTGCTACACCTGTCACAAAGGTGAGTAGGGCATTGGGAAGAGTGGCAAAGATAGGAAAATAGTTTCTATTTCAGTGTAGAGCCAAGTATGAGTCACAATCATGTAAATTTCAGATTACTGAAAGACTGATTTATCTTCTTGGTTTAGTCACACACATTCTAGAATAGAGCAATAAGGTGTGCATTTGTCATTCGTTAGATGTTTCAAGCATGGTTGAGGGCCATATACTATATATTCTCTTCATTTAATTCTTACCATGACTCTTTGAGTACTATTTTTATCCCTCTTCATATTATCTTCACTTTATGACACCTGTAAATGCAAACTTCTACCAAGGGACACAAAAATAGTTAAATGAAAAGGCATATTCTTGAATAAAAATGTTCAACATCATAAATATACAGTCTTCTTTAAATATTATAAATTTCATGCACTCCCCCTCAAAAACTGGTAGTCAATTTTGTTGGAGGGGCTGGGACTAGATAAGGGAATTCTTCACATGAAAAAGTAAACAAGCAAGATTAGCCAAGAAAATTCTTTAAAAAATTAGAAAATAGATACCCTGTCAGATATTTTCTAAAGTACATTTTAATATTCAAATGATTAAAATGATGTTTTCTTTGCATAAGGACGGATTAAAAATCAGGAGAACAGTGTGGAAAGTCTAACACTATATCAAAATACGCACAGAAATTCAGAATATTATAAATTAAATGGGGGATTGATGTATTTAGTTAATAAATGGCATTGGAACAACTAACTGGCCATCTGGAAAAATAAAACATAAAATAAAATAAAATAAAATAAAATAAAATAAAATAAAATAAAATAGGACCCTACTTCACAGTTTACAATAAAATACATTTCAGATGGATCAAATATTTAAATGTTAACAATGAATTTCAAAATATTCAGAAAAAAATTGGGAGAATCTAACTTTGTTTTATTTCAGACTGAGAAAGAACTTCCTAAAGATAATAAAAATCCAGAATCCATAAGAGTTTTTAAAAATTCTGCTTGAGGGGCATGTGGGTGGCTCAGTTGCTTAAACATCGGACTCTTGATTTTGGCTCAGGTCATGATCTCGCATGATCTCGCTCTTCGCTGAGAGGGTGGAGCCTGCTTGGGATTCTCTGTCTCCCTTACTCTCTGTCCCTCCCCTGCTAGTGCATGTGCTGTCTCTTACTCTTTCTCTCTCAAAATAAATAAACATTTAAAAAAACTTTGGCTTGAAAAAGCAGTTAAAAGACAAAAACATGTGTGTGTGTGTGTGTGTGTGTGTGTGTGTGTTTGCAATTCACACGACTAAAAGCTAATTTTCATGTGCATAAACTGTTCTTACACTTGGATAAGAAAAAGGCCAACACCCAAGGAAAAGATGCACACACGACATGGGCAGTTACAGAAAGGAAAATCAGAACGCCTCTCTACAACATGAAAGGATGCTCACCCTTCCTCAGGACAAGAGCAGTGAGCCGTAAACTACAATGAGATGTCCTTCCCAGCAAACAGTTGAGCAAAGATTTCTGCAAGGAAAACAGCCCTCTCAGGAACTGCGGGCAAGAATATGAAGAGACAACCCCAATTCAGGGCCACGTGGCACTATCTACCAACTTTCAAGTACAAAGATTTTCTTTCACCTAGCAATTCTACTCGGGTATATCTCGGGGCACCTGGGTGGCTCAGGCGGTAAGTGTCCGACTTGGGCTCAGGTCATGATCTCCCAGTTTGTGGGTTGGAGCCCTGTGTCGGGCTCTGTGCTAAACGTTTGCTCAGAGCCAGGAGCCTGCTTCAGATTCTGTGTCTCCTTCTCTCTGCTACACCTCACTCACGCTCTGTTTCACTCTATGTCTCAAAAATAAATTTTAAAAATGTAAAAAAAATTTTTTGAAAAGAGTGTATCTTACAGAGACGTTTTCCCAGGTGCCTTCTCACTCACGTTATAGCATTGCCTTTTACACAAAAGACTGGAGGCAGCCTAAATGTCCATTAACAGTCATATAATAGTACAGTTATACAATGGAATACCGTGTAGCCATTAAAAAATAATAATAAAGTACGGGGCGCCTGTGTGGCTCAGTCAGTTAAGTGTCCAACTCCTGATTTAGGCTCAGGTCATGATCTCACCATCATGAAATCAAGACCCACCTAGGGCTCTGTGTTGAGCCTGGAGCCTGCTTGGGATTCTCTCTCTCTCTCTCTCTCTGTCCCTGCCCCACCTATGTTCTCTCTCAAAATAAATACTTTTGAAAAATGAAAATAAAAATAAAAATAAATAAAGTAGATCACATGTGCTAATATGGCACAGCTCCAAGATATTTTAGGTGAAAAAATATGTAAGCCTGAGAGAAGAGACTTCAAGTTAAATAACTAGCCTAAAACAACCTTGCTGTTAAGTAAGGTCATTAGTGGTAGCACTCAGCTCTTTCTGAGTAGAAAACCCTACTTGAATGGGTATTGGCACTGCTGTTCTTCTACTGTGGAAAAGTCACGGTGCTGGTAAGATGGAAAGGGTCAATGGGCTGCATGTCATCTGTGACACTCTGGATCCATTGTTTCTTTGGGCAGTTTTTGAAGGAGTGGGGGATAGGGCGTGGGGTGGAGGATTAACTGTAAGACTTTGACCTGGTTAATTATTTCTTGAGCAACATAGTATAGCTTTCCCTCGTAATATCTGTCACACATATCCGGCACTAGCAGGGAAGGTATGGCTTATTGATTCCTCTCTGGGCATTTGGAGCAGACTTGATGCTGAAAGATCTAGTTCTGGGAAATGTAAAACTTTGGTCCCTAACCTTACTGCTCCTTGGGAAGATTTTTGTACCCAAAAGAAAGCCAGGTACTTAGGGTGACATTTTTTTTTTTGCATTCTGAAGGGAAAAGTGTTCAGCAAACTTGGGCATTAACAGTAGTTGAACGGCATGTGCCAACATCACAATTCAGTCCATGAGAGGAAGTGAAGGCAGAGTTCTTATCTAATTAAAACAGCTTGGGGAAAGAAAAGTGGGCAAAGGATAATTACCTAGTTTGGCATTTGGCCTGGAAAAGAAAGGTAAGTATTTCTTCTCTTGCAAAAACTGTCAGGAAACTTCACAAATTATAAGGCTTGCCTTATAGCTGTAGGGAATTTTTCATCCTGAATCCCATGGTGCTTGACACATATGAATTATTTATTCCTTGGGATGCTTCATTTAAAAAGCAATTATTTATTTCTCTATAAAAAATCAAATTTAGGTGCTGAAGATCTTATAAAACAATCCAAAGCCTGCACCTGACATCTTATTTAACTTCTGAATTCTAATTCTCTTGGTTTAGTCCTGACTGCTTTCATCAAGTGGAATAAACCCTAGTTGGCAAAAATATGTTGGTGTTTTCTAGAGATGCTTTGGGGTTTTTTGGTTGTTGAGGTTTGTGAGTTTGTTTTTACTTTAACCAGTTTGAACATTTCCATGGCAGCACGGTATAGAATGTGGTTGATTGGGCAGTCAGAAACCTGGGTTTTATGGGTTTTCTGGTCCGCCATTCACCTGCTATCTGTCCTATTTCAGTGCACCCCACTGAGACACAGTTTCTTCACCTGTAAAATGAGGAAATTTGTGGTAAATCAGAAAATTCTTACCTGGAATTGCAACTATGTAAAGTAGTTGGGAGCAGAACTACTTCAGTAGAGTTAAGTGGCAGAGAATGCACCATCACGCATGGCTTTGAGGATGACTTTCATATCATTTCCAAGGAGATCTGATCCCTGGCTAGAGGGAGATGCTGGTCAAAGGTACACACTTTCAGTTATAAGATTAATAACTGGGTAACTAATGATTAGCATGGTGACCTACTGGGGCCAGGAGGTGAGGAAAATGAAATCATGGTCAAGAAGTTCAAAGTTGCAATTATATACGATGAATAAGTCTAGAGATACAAAGTACATCATGATGACTATAGGTTATAATACAATATCGCACATATCACATATTGGAATTTGCTAAAAAAGTAGATTTCAGGTGCTCTCACCACACACACACACACACACACACACACACACACATGCACATAGCACATGCACACACACACACACACACAAATGGTAACTGTGAGGAATGTTATGTCAATTAGCTTGACTATAATCATTTTACTATGTATATGTATATCAAAACATCATGTTGTATACCTTAACTGTATATAACTTTTATCTTATTAAAAATAAGTGTATAGGAACTAATATTAGTTGCTGTGCTATTTTTTTAAATAGACCAAAACATGTAAACATTCTATGAAAATAATAATACTATATTGGATACTAAGCATGGATCTTAGGTATTCTCACCACACACATACAAAATGGTAAATATATGAGATGATCAGTGTGTTAATTAGATTGGTATGGTAATCATTTCACAATGTGTACATGTATCAAATCACCACATTGTATACTGTAAAAGTATACAATATACAATTTTTATTTGTCAATTATACCTTTAAAAAGTTGGAAAAATATTTATTAAAAAACCTAAACTATTGTCATAAAGAAAAAAGAATAAAAAAGGATCATCAGTCTTGACGGTTTCTAAAGCCCATTCACATTTTAACATTCCATAGTTCTAGAATGTATTTGTAAATGGTTCTGTATTTGTCAAAAGAAAATAAATAAGTAAATGTATACAGGAATTCTTGAACTCTCTTGCAAAATAAAGGTAATGCTCTTACCCAATAATATGGAAAACAACCATGAAATGCCTTGTATGATTAATTCCAAGCAAACCTTGAAATAAAAAGATTTGTCCTGTCACTAAAAAGAACAAATAATAATAATTAACATTACTATGTGCCAATCACTGCTGTAAGCACATCACATGTGTTAATCCTCTTAATAACCTGACATCCTATTATTATCTCTATTTTTCAATCACAGAAAAGCAGAGAACCAAAGTAACTTGCCTAAGGTCACTTAGCCAGTAAGTGGCAGAGCTGAGCTTTGAACCAAACAGTGTGATTTAGACCCTGTATTCCAGATTTTTGTATTAAACGTAGCCCACTGAAATATTAACCCATCTGCAATTTTCTTGATAGAACTATAGAAGGAAAAATGTTGGAGTTGGAATGACTCTTAGGAATCAATCTATTCCAAATCTTTCATTTTAAAAGGAAAACGCAATATCTTGGCTGGGCTGAAAGTTCTACCAATTTCCCTAAAGTTTCTCAACCTGAAGACTTTCAACCTGAAGACTTACATTTCTTTTTAAAAAGTAAAACAAGTGTTAGCTCAAAAAACATCAGACAAATAGAAGCTTTAAAACTTAGAGTAAATGATCATTAACTTAGGAGATTGTTTACATTTTGTTGTGGTAAGTCTTCCATCCAAATCATCTGATTATCAAAACAAAAACAAAAACAAAAATGAAACCCTACTGTAGTTAGGGAATAAGACATAACAGGTTGTACTTTTCTGAGTGATTATTGTTAAAACGCCCAGGGCTAAGAGTTTTTCAGCCACCCAAGCAGTACAGTAATTTTCCTGGAGTTCAGAGCCAGGAATGTACCTATGGATTAAAATAAAATTAAAATTCTTTCTTTCATTAAAATAATTTTTTAAGCTCTCATTTGTTCAAGTTTGGATGTCTGACATCATTAAGAACCAACCAAAGAATGAATGTTCTGGGTCAACCAGAGAAGCTGAGAACCAACCGCGAGTGCCTGAAGAATCAAGGCATTTCTTCTTAAGGATTTAATTCAGAGCCGACATCAAACAAGACGAGTTTTGGGGAGTGCTTCTATGATATACCATTGTTTCAGCAGAAAGCTAAATTTCATGCTGCAGATCAAGCATGATGCCTATGGATTATTTTGTATAGAGAGCTGAACATGTCTCAAGACAGATTCAGCAGATGGATTTCAAGTATGAAAAACCCAGGCAACCCCAGGCACTTGTTTTTCCAAGGGCCTTCAGCTCAAAATAATCAGTATTACAAAGTGCATATTTTGGGATTGACGTGCCTTGAATTCCTTCAATGGTCACCATCCATGTTTGGATCTAAGGCTTCTTGTAGTTTTATGATTCTTCTGAGCGGATTTTGGCCCTTGACCATTGCACGCTGTGGTGCTAAAACCGGCTGTTTTGAGTTACTTGGTTCCTCTGCTGGCCTCCTTAGAACTTTAAGATTGACCATGAAATTATTTTCCTTTAAACTTCTCTTGAAGCTCATCTAGAAATTGAGAGTCCTTTGAGATACTCCTTTCAGGGACAGGTGCTTTGGGAAGAAGGAATCTGGAATTATCTAAGCCTTCGGTCTCGAGGCATGGTCTGTATCTCCATTACACAAACAGCTTTATCTCGATGTGGGGACCTTGCCTCCTAGCTCCCAAAAGGCCACTGGGTTTCTGCTTTACCAGAAATAACGAAAGAGCAATCAATCATCTCTCTAATGATGAACATTTGCTTCTCTTAGAATATTTTCATGTGCTTTTTGTTCTGCATTTTTCTATTTTAGCTTCAATATAGCATCATCACGTATCTTGTAAAGATATTTTATTTAACTAATAGGAATCCAAATTTAAGTTAAGTTGAGCTTCTTGTGGTGCCTGAGTGGCTCAGTCAGTTAAGCAGCCGACTTCAGCTCAGGTCATGATCTCATAGTCCCCGAGTCAGGCTCTGTGCTGACAGCTCAGAGCCTGGAGCCTATTTCCGATTCTGTGTCTCCCTCTCTCTCTGACCCTCCCCTACTCACCCTCTGTGTGTCTCTCTCTCAAAAATAAATAAATGTAAAAAAAAAATAAATTGAGCTTCTTGCTGGGCTGAAAACACAACACAACAGAGGTGAATTTTGCTGCTTCTTTCTTTATTTCTTTTCCTTTCTTCCTTTCTTTCTTTCTCTGATTAAGTTCAGGACATGTGACCCCAAAATATGCACTTTGGTATATTGAAATTGTTGAGCTAAAGGCACTTGAAAGACAGAAAATGCAGGAACAGGCTTTCTCGGATCTTCCCTTATCCACCTAAAAACAACCTCCAAAATGAACTCAACTGTTATAGATCCTGTCCCAGGAGCTTTATCAACCATTGACTCATCACAGGAGAAGAGACTAGATATTGCCACCACACCCAAACTTTGTCACAAACTGTCACATTGCAAATCCTGTTCATCCCATTCATCTTCCCTAAAAACCATCTGCTCTCCCATAAATTGCCTACATCCTTCCCTCCTTTCCCCTACACAAGTTGTCAAATCTCACCACTGTTTGCAGTGTACACTGTTTTCCTATGATGCCCCTATATATGTAGTATTAAAGATTAACAAATTTGTATACATTTTCTTCTGTTAATCTGTCTGCTGTCAGTTTATACCATAGACCCAGCTGTCAAATCTAGGAAAGAAGAAGAAAAGTCTTTCCTTCTCTACACAGAAAGGAAGAAAGAGGAATATGATGACATCAATAAATGTACCCCATTGTCATGAGTAAAAGAACAGACACGTGTACATGAGATTGATTCGCCCACTCACCGCTTTATTAAGTCCATGGTGTATCTTGTAACTGTGGTCTCTCAGAATCCGGGAAATATAACAGCTTCTTCTCCAGCCTGCTAAAGTGCTTGGAATTTCCACCATTTAAGCTTTGGGAAGTTCTGGTTCCAATAGGAATGTTTCTCAAGAAATATAACAAAATAACACACTGCCATCTTTTTTTAATTTTTTAAATTTTTTAAATTTATTTTTGGGAGACAGAGAGAGACAGCATGAGCAGGGGAGGGTCAGAGAGAGAAGGAGATACAGAATCTGAAGCAGATTCCAGGCTCTGAGCTACCTGTCAGCACAAAGCCAGACATGGGGCTTGAACCCACGAACCATGAGATCATGACCTGAGCTGAAGTCGGATGCTCAATAACTGAGCTAGGCAGGCGCCCCTGCCATCATTTTTGAAAATGAACATGATTTACCTTAGATTAGCCAGTCCCCCAAAACAGGTCCCTGAAATACCAAAGGAATACCCAAATCCTTTTTTTATGGAGATGGGGGGAGGGACCTAAGGGAGGGGTAAAGAGGGAGAGAAGGCAAGATTGGCAAGGAAACAAAATTATGGGCACTCCAAACACAGCTGAAGGAATTCAGGCACAAGTGAAGAGAAGAAGGGAGTATCAAAGGCCAATCTTCACAATGGTTGTACTATTCCAAATAAAAGCTAATTTATTTCAGTTAAAACCCAGCTTACCACTAAACCCAACGCAGCATACCATTTGGTTGTAAGCAGCACTCATTTCAGATCCAGCATGGCTCATATCTGGTCATCAACAGCAATCTCCACAGAAACAGACATGAAACCAAAAATTGAATATTTACATTCATAATGTAAAATAAAATAAGTTTTCCCAGTGTTTCAGCCAGGTATTGACAGGAAATTAAACCAGAATTCACAGGGGAATGAATTTTCCAACAGGCTTTAGAGTTCAGTATCCCACAGTTTCAGGCAAAATGGAGTAAAAGAAACTGTTCTTGGCATTAAACCAGCTCCCTCCCTTCCACTGGAAGGTCTCTGTTCCTGTTATAAGTGACTCACTGGATTACCTCAGTTAAGTTCCCTCACCCTGGTGGGTCTTTGTTTCTCTACTCACCCCCAGATAATACCTACAAAGGATTCAGGAGAATTTGGCATTTATATCATGATGAAATCTATGATATCATCATCGCAATTCTTGTCAGTATAGCCCAAAAAGAGCTTCCATTGTGTTCTCAGAACTAGCCTTTGAAAGTGGGAACATTACTCTTCAGTAATCTAGAAGTTCAGCCAAGGGTTGTTAAAATTTGAAGCAGGAGGGGCACCTGGGTGGCTCAGTAGGTCGAGCGTCTGACTTCGGCTCAGGTCATGATCTCACGGTTCATGAGTTCAAGACCCACGTTGGGCTCTGTGCTGACAGCTCAGAGCCTGGAGCCTGCTTCAGATACTATCTCCCTCTATCTCTCTGCCCCTCCCCCAAGTATGTTCTGCCTGTCTGTCTCTCTCTCTCAAAAATAAACAAACATTAAAAATAATTTTTTTAATTTGCAGCAGGATTCAAAGCTACCCTGCTACACTGCCATACTTAAAAAAGGCTGTTTCAAGATAACGTTTAATATGGATCTTCCTTTGCAACAGAGCACAGTCCCAGAGGAAAAACAAGAATGGTACAAAGAACACAAAATGTCCAATTTTCATTTGACGCACAACTGCCAAGCCCTAGAATTCCACACAATCTCAGAAACACACATCTGTATCTTGATTAAGAAAGGCTTGTGAACTACAGTTGTGCTGAGTCAGAGTCAGGT
This sequence comes from Suricata suricatta, assembly GCF_006229205.1. Lineage (NCBI taxonomy): Eukaryota > Metazoa > Chordata > Mammalia > Carnivora > Herpestidae > Suricata > Suricata suricatta. Next base: position 119,151,366 of record NC_043706.1, read on the forward strand.
TCCCTTTCAACTGTCATATCTGCCTGTCTTTCATCTGGCTTCTCTTGCTCCCTGCCCTGCCCCCCTCATCTTGGGATGCCTATCTTTTCATTACATGGCATAAGCATACAGGCTGCAGACACTGTTGTACGGGCTAACTTCAGGAGGTCACGTGCTCACCGTGTGCGATTTGTGACCTATGAATGCTGGGACCACAGTGAAATGAAACGGCAAATGATTCGAGAATTCTTCAAAACATTCCATATAGTCAAAGCTCAGTTTTCCTCTAAGGAAACAGGTTTTTTTCCTCTTAATATGTCCCCTAGATGTTAATAACCATACTTTCCTCTTTACAGAGTTCTCTTCATCTTGACACAGCCTATCACGAAAACTAAAGTTCCTTGCAAGGCTTTGGGGCACTCAAACTTTGGGTTTCAACGCATTCCACCATTCTCTCCAAATTTTTTATCTCTTTTCCTATATGGCGTGTCTCCATTCCTCTTCTCCCCTTTCCTTCTAACGTGCTGCCATGAAGAATTCCTATTGGTTTTGTCCACGTGCTAAACATCAGAAAGGAAAATATCTATGGCCAGAGCCCTGACTCTGAAGACAGAAAGGACAGTGAACACTGGGGGAGGGCAGGACGGAGTGTGTCTCCTCAACAGGAACAGTCACTCACCAGAATGGAAACATGAGGACAGAGCAAAACTGAGGGCTATAGACCGCTCCAGCACCTGATCGCTACCTCATCCCTAATCCCGGCAGGCAGGTGGCATAGCAGCTTCCTTGGGACACTACTCATGGTCTTTCAGGCTTATTACTCCTGCTATTGCATTATGAGCTCATCAAACCAAGCGGTAGATAGGGCCCAGAAGGCACAAGGGCAGCTACAGGATGGGTTGGGGGTCCAGAACCACACAGACATGAGACAGAGCAGGTACATTCTGCTTCCCAAGAAGCCCAAAGGGAGAGTGGTCTGAGGCCTGAGGATGGTCATTTACATACACCATCTTTTTTTTCTTTAAAAAAATTTTTTTTATGTTTTTTATTTATTTTTGAGAGGCAGAGAGAGACAGTGCGAGCAGGGGAGGGTCAGAGAGAGAGGGAGACACAAAATCCAAAGCAGGCTCCAGGCTCTGAGCCAGTGTCAGCACAGAGCCCGACACGGGGCTCACACCCACAAACTGTGAGATCATGACCTGAGCCAAAGCCGGACGCTTAATTGACTGAGCCACCCAGGCGCCCCCACATACAACCATCTTTTATCACCTCATCTAGCCCAGGAAGTTCCCTGAGAATGAACCCAGACAGGGTCCCAAGCCCACATTTGGCCACTGCCCAGTGCCCACAGCAGGACTAAGGGGCTTCCAGGTGTTTGCCAGGCTGGAGGCCAGGGTAGAAACAGGGGCCTTCGGATTTCAAATCTTGGGTGATCTTTTCTGAGAGTAATAGTTAAGACTCATGTACCTTGGAGTAAACAGGCCCAGCTCCCAGTCGCAGCTCTGTCCCTGGCTGACTGTGTAGACTTTGGGCAAATGGCTTAAGCTTCTTACATTTCAATTTCTTTGGCTTGGAAGTGGAGTTGTGACGTTTAAGTGGCAGAGAGCGCTTCAGACACTTAGCCCGGAGAATGGCATGTAGTGTGGACTTCATAGACATTATCACATTCAATATCCATTGTTGGAGACTTGGCAGCTAAAACCATTTGTGAATGAGGAGTTTATGCCAGGAAGTGTAAGAAGACACGCCAGGAGGTCTGGAGTTGTCAAATGTCCCAGCCAATTTCTTTCTTTTTTTTCTTTTCAATGTTTATTTTTGAGAGAGAGAGAGAGAGAGAGAGAGAAAGAGAGAGAGAGAGAGAGAGAGAACGAGCAGGGGAGAAGCAGAGAGGGGGAGACACAGAATCCGAAGCAGGCTCCAGGTTCTGAGCTGTCAGCACTGAGCCCGATGCGGGGCTCAAACCCACAAACCACGAGAGCATGACCTGAGCTGAAGTCGGAAGCTCAGCCGACTGAGCCACCCAGGGGCCCCCCAGCCATTGATTTCAAATGGCCAGCACCACCAGCCCTAGAAAGTTAGTCACCACAGACTCTCTCCTCGAAGTCTCCTTTTGCCAAAAAAGTGCCACCTTCCACCCAGCCCCCATCCCAGCCTCTGCAGGTCCCTACTGGAGACGGAAGCATATTTTTCTAATTCCAAAAGTGGGCTACCGCAGCCTGACAAGTTAAGTCTACAAGAGGACAAGGCACAGAATATCTCAATCTGGTTCCAGTTTAGCTCTTCTAGGAAATGAACCAAGGGGTGACCCCCAGGCAGTAAAAGTGCCTAATGCTTCTCCCTCCACAGTTCATGCACCTCCACCGTCCCCGGTGGCTGACATCTATTCCCACAAGACACCGTTTGGATAAAGAGGGTAAGTTACCCCACTATTTAAGAAGGGCTGCGGGGGATAAAAAAATATTTGTCAGCCATCCCACCTTGGCATGAACTAATTGTCAGGATCTAAAAAGACACCTAATAAGGTCTTACGGGGACATGGTAAGGAGAGTAATGGAGGAGAAGTGATTTCTAAACTGCAATCCTACCTGAACGTGGCATCACCTGAGCACCGGTGTGCAGAACCGGGAAAGGGGCAATGAATTAAGTGCAGGACAAGAGTGATAGTTGCTCTCATTCTCAGCTTCACCCAAGACTGGTTTTGCCCCTGCAAATGTCAAGACTCTGGGGCCTCAGGACGTCACTTCGGACCTGCATCCCACCAGCGTGGGGTCCGGGAGGCAGCAACGCTGGCGTGGGGACCGAGGACCGTGACCGCTCCTTGTTCTCGAAATCCCCGCCGCGGCCCAGAGCTGGGCGCTCCCCTACGAGCTCATCACGTGCACAGCCCCAGCTTTTCAAACCCGGCCCGAAGCCTGCGGTCCCGGACGCCGGGGTGGTTTTTAGGGTTTTCTTTCTTTATTATTTCCCTTCTTGTTCTCCACAGTTGGTGATTTTCTGCAGAAAAACGGCTGAGAAAAAAAGAACCTATTTCATTTCCAGTTCGCATCACCGCGATTTCCACATGGATGTGACGTTGGGCCAGCTTCCGAAATGCCCAGGTGACTCACCCGGGGACACCCGGGGGGCGGGGCGCAGGAGTTTCTCGCGCGGAGGGCGGGACG
>NC_043706.1:119154605-119269360 GCF_006229205.1 Suricata suricatta
GGAGCGGTGACAGCAGCCGCCGGGACAAGTGCGGCGGCGGTGGCGGCGGCAGCGGGCCCGATCCACACCCCCGGCCAGCCCGGCCAGCGAGCGAGCGCCTGGCTCCGGCGTCCATGGGGCGCCTCCTCGGCGCGGCATCGATCCCCGCCTGCGGCGCGCGCCTGCCCTGACCTGGACTTGGCACTTAGGAAGAGGATAGCGCGGCCGGGACAGGTAACCACCGCGTCCCGGTGCCGTCTACCACCGGCTCCGCGGGGCCAGGGCAGCGGGTGCGTAATTGCCAGCGACTCGCGGGCTTGCCTCGTCTAGCTGGCATGGGTTTTGCAGCGGTGCTGGAGGGGACGTGTGCGCGTTGTAGCTTTTGAAATGGTACGAGTTGAGATCGCCGCGCCAGATGTTGGGGTGACAGCTCTGGATTCGTCCGGCCAACTGGTCCTTTTAAATACTGCAAAAACACATAAGCTGCAGCTGACTTGTGGAGAATCGCCTCCGGACTGCTTGATCGGTGGTCGTTGGTGCTTTGCTCCTTTCTGTGCCTTTTTTTTTTTTTTTTTTTTTAATCAACCTCTGCATGCTTTGGGACACGTAGACCTTGCAGAACCGCTGTGGCTTCTTCCCAGATTGTGCAGAATCAGCCCACCGCCGGGTGGGGTGTCGCAGAGGCAACAAAACCGGCCGGGGGTGGGGGACTCAGCCAGCCTGCCTATCCAGGGACAGCTTGCAGAGTTAAGTGCGGGGAGGTGGGTGGGGTCGAGGGACAGGGGTTCATCTCTTTCTGTTGCAGCAGCGTTTAGACAAGTGTGCGCGTCGAAGTGGGTCGTTGGCCTGCTTTTCGGGTGCTCCGGTTTACAGCGTTGTGCAGGCCCCTGCCCCAGCCCCTACCCCACAGTCAGACAGTCTTTGTCAGCCCGGGTCGTCCCACATCCTGCCACCTGGCCTCTCAGGAAAGCAGTGGTATTAAGTAAGGAAGGAGCTCAGCTCTTTGAGACCACTTTGTTTTCAGTTCTCCCTGCCTCTGATCTTGGAAAGCTGGTCTGGTCTAATGTCTGGGGGCAGCATTTGGAGAGAACCATTGTTCATTAAACAGCCCTCTGGGGACCACAGCCCTAGTGTCCCCAGTCACTGAGCAGCCAGTTACTGCGCCCTTCTCACAGTCTAAGGTGCTTCCTTGAGCTTGTTACAATTCCTTGTGCAACTTTTGAAGTTTTGGCGGGAAATTTTCCCGAAGTTCGGGTGAGGTATTCGTTGGTAAAAAGTCAGTGAGGTAACAAACACAAAATTAATGTTAAGGGTAATAGCATACATCTTTACCTGTAAAGGCATTACAATCACAGGTCAGGAGAATTTCTTCTTTAAGCGTGGAGAAGTCCAAGAACTGGGAGCTTGGACTGTGCATTTTGATTCTTTTAAGGAGGCAATTCTGCAGGCTGTGCAAGGCCAACCCTATGAATGAGATGACCTTGAGCCATCCTGTATTGACATTTGCATGTCTTGCATATGGTTTACAGCTCTCAGTGTTCGAGGTCTTTGCTGAAAGATTTTTTAAGTCAGAAGAGAATAATAGAACACTCAGCAAAACAAAAAGGCAGCGCTTAGCTGTTTCAGATCTTTTTCCTTTCCGCCTCTTCCCCCTCTGAGAGCAGCAGGCATTTGTGGAAACAATCTGTGTTGTGGGAATAGTGAGGGGCAGGTGTTGGAAGATGTGGCATCTAGGCAAAACTCTCTGCCCTGGATGTGGATCCTGAGCGGGAACCGCACTTCCGTGGACTTGGCTGCAGACAGAGAATGGGGTCAGCTTTGATTTTTTTAGACCCAGCGTCATGCATGGCACTCGACCTTCAGCAGGTGGTCAGGCAGCGCGTGTTGAGTGATGAACAGATGAATGAGTGACATCATGAGACTTTTTGCCATGCCACAAAAGCAGAAATGTGTGTGAGGTTTTTGTCCCTTCATTGTGCTTGGGGTCCTGCCTGTTATAATTTTACCTATTTCCACCTTCAGCCAATGTCTGATGTCAACAGGAAAGGTTAACGACTGACCCAGAGAATAGTGTCTCCCAGGCCTCACTGGCAATCAGAATAGGAATCCTGATCCAAAACTATCACCAGAAAATCCTCAGGAGCAACCTCAGGGTCCTCTAGTCCAAGCTTTCTACTTGGAGTGGGCCACAGAATTTAAACCACTTTGTCAATGGGTTTAAGAGAGCCTACTCCCACCTAGGAATGGCTTCCCTAAAATCTAGGTTTCTTGTCACTCGGAGATAGGCTTAAGGTCTTTCTCAACTAAAAGCTTGCTCAGTCAAATGCTACGATACAGGAGTGAGATGAACAATCCCCATGAAACTTCCTAGGGAATGTCTTAATGCTCCAAAACCATCTTTGTCTCATCTTGGAAACCAACATGTATTGTGAGGCGAACCTCCAGAGACGGAGGAATGAGAGCTGGCCTTCCACACTCACACCCTGCAAAGACCCCACGCTGCATCAGCTCACCACATCCCATGCTGCTGGCATGGGTTGTGGATGCCGGGGTTTCATCTGTCCTGAGTGTCCCCCTGGCTGAAACGTCTTTCCTTATCTGCTTCCAGACTTTCATTTCTTTCCACCAGTGGTCACGCTTAAAGATTTCAGGGTGAAGGCAGGGTGGGAAATGCATCCGAGTGCTGGTTGGCACCGGGAGGATGATCATAAATCCGGTTGGCAGTTGGAATGACTGAGCTCTAATGCCTGCACTCTTCTATTATTGTTATCGCTCTATTTCTTATTCTGATGCTGTGAAGTTCAATCGAGAGGTTCTGAAAGATTGCATTTTGTTTGCTCTTAAAGTTGCAAAGCATCTTACTGGAAATAGGCTTTTTTTCATTGGTTAGAACATATGCCGTTTTAACTCTATAGATATTATAAAACGTTTTATAAATAAGCTCTTTATAAATATTTCACGTTGGGGCTAAAGAGGAAACTTTCATCGGCAGCCTGTGTGACAACATAACATTTCAAGATTTTTCACAAAACATTTACTTTCCAGTATAGGGAGGGAGGGCGAACCAGAGATGAATCAAGGCTTTGCTAAGAGCAAGAGTTGCTCAGCAGTGGTCTTAGGGGAGGAGCCACCGACTTGTCAGGACTACCTCGTGCCTGGCACTGACATGCAGGACTCCTAACATCCAGTGGCTGTATCCGAGTGGCATCAGAGTGAGATGGGGGCTCGTTGGTTATGAGGTGCAGTACCTGTTGCTGACGGACGGGCTTGGCTCCCTAACAAACGTTACTGAAAACACGGTTATTCCCCTCCTCCTCAGTGCCCACTCTCCGCCTTCCTTCTCTTGTTTAGACTAATCTTTAAAAGTGATGTAACCTAAAACAGTCCAGTGTGAGTTAATCTTGGGGGCCGGCTGGTATCTTGGGACTAGAGGTGACTAAGATCTTTTGCCTACAGATTAGGGTAGTGACAAGATCAAACACAGGGGTTTCCTGCAGCCAGGTATATAGGAGCAGCATCAAAGCTGGGCTAACGGAATGGGTTTTTTCCCCCCTCCTCTTCAGGTATTGCGGAGCACAATGGCTGAACAACTCCTTCCCCAGGCTTTGTATTTGAGTAACATGCGCAAAGCTGTGAAGATACGAGAGAGAACTCCAGAAGATATATTTAAGCCTACCAACGGGATCATTCACCATTTCAAATCCATGCACCGATACACACTAGAAATGTTCAGAACTTGCCAGTTTTGTCCACAGTTTCGGGAGATCATCCACAAAGCTCTCATTGACAGAAACATCCAGGCGTCCCTCGAAAGCCAGAAGAAACTGAACTGGTGTCGAGAAGTCAGGAAGCTGGTGGCCCTGAAAACGAATGGTAAGAAACCTTGTCTAGGGGTTGGCCGCCACCGTGCTGGGTCCCCACTCATTAAATTCTGGTAGCACTCGCCCAAACTCAAGTCTCTTGAGACTGTAGACACTTCAGTGTAGAAACTCTATAGTAGGCATGTGAGAAAAGCAAGCTTGCTTTGCCACTATTTTTGTTAAGGATACTTTGTAGTCATGTGTGTTAGCACAGCCACTGAGGCTTGAGGAATGCGTTTCTAAACACCATGCCTCCCATTGGATGACTTACATATCTAAGTCTTGTGACTGCCTGTTTAATCATTTGTAAAATACCCTTCCTTGGCCAGTAATGGAAACCTTGAAAGGCTTTAAGGTCAAAAGGAAAGCATGGTGTGAAAACTGGTATTACTATTGTTGTCTCCCACTACCATTAGAAGATGCTTGTGATGATGACCTTCTACTTCTTGAATTGATGGCATTGTATGGCTTAGCCAGTGAGCGGCTGTTGAGAACAAGAGGGCCCCCTTGTTGTCTGCTCTACCTTTACCCAGGTTCCGTTGACTTTGGTCCCATGATATGAGATAGAACGATACTTGAGACTTTTAGCGCAGACGTTAAACCTCTACTTCATTATTTTCAGGGATTCCTAGTTCTGAATTTCTTGCTGCCTGTGTGTATCTGTCCAATGGCCCTTTACCCACTAGTAGCTATTTCCTATTCTAAGCTTTACTGTTTTGTATTTTGATTATTTCCTTTGAGCAAGAGTGTGTATATCATGGAAACCTCCAAGCGTACTGTTTCATGCAGATACAAAATCCTATATTATCATGTAGCTAACTATCGCAAGAAGCAAATAGACTGTTCACGAGCAATTAAACGCTCACAGTCCAAGTGAGGACAGGAATGCAAGGCTCTTACATCAGGAACAGTGGTTCTTTAAGACCACCTCAATCCAAATAATGCATCCAAGCAGAAGAGATCCTTGTTGACTAGGAGATAAGAGTATTAACTTAATTACCTTAGTTGGTGCGTTATCTTTGGCTGTTTTGGAATTGAGTAATGTGGAGCAATTGGAGATACGTATTTGGCTGTGTCCTGGGTGGTCTTGAGCATTACTTCAACATGCCGTCTATACTTTTGAAGCATAGATTCTTAGAAACAGAGGTAGAATGAAAACTGGGAATAGCCAGTGTTTACATTGTTCTTGGCCTTAAATCAAGTGATGCGTAGAAGTGGGCAATTATGTTAAGTCATCATCAAGGGGTTTATATTCCTGACAGTTTGTGGTTTTAACTCTCTCTCCCATTTTGTTACAAAAAAAGAGACGCAGTGAGCTTTGGGAGAGTTGGAAACAGAGAGATTCTGCCAAATTAGAAATGTGGTCAGGAGAGGAAAACCGTCTTATCCTTAACAGAGTAAACTGACGTTTTAGGTTGAATTTATGCCTTAAGAAAATAAGTGTATATAAATAGTAAACACTTGTTTCCCAAAGATATGCCATTAATGTCAGAAAAGGCTCATGCCACAAATAAAGCTGCAAAAGCAAGTGCATTTTGATACCATCATCTGGGAAATAGGGATTTGGGGCCTCCGATCCTTGTATTTCCCCAGGTTCAAGAAAATTCCTTAAATTTCTGGAAAAGGAAGAAAAGATATTTAGGGGAAGAGGGGAAACAAAGTGACTTTTACTCTGGTTTTTATTAGCACCTTTAAAAAAAAAAAAAGCACCTTTTCCTCCAGGAAGGTTCTACAAAGTGAATGGTCTGTTTGGGGAGGGGGTGATTCACAAGTTTGCATTTGAGGATATGAGACTGCGGTGAATGAGGAAGGGAGTAGGTGGCATAAAATTGAAACTTCATGTGAAAAATTCCAGCGTCTATTGGCTACAGCGATTTCACTTGTATAATGAGTAGCCTGATTCCAGCTCACCCTGACCACACCCACTTGGAAAGTCCAGGGTGCACTTGGCTGTTTAAATGTCTACACACCAGAACAAAAAGTACAATAGCTGTTGCTCAATTGCTAGTCAAATAACTTCACGCTGGGGAATTCCAGATGTTACTTAGGGAATTTTGTACTGGTGCATCTCAATAAAGAACTGAAAGTAAGCGCAAGAAGAAGAAGAAGAAAAAAGCCTTATCTTTGCTCTAGATTTTGCAAAGGGGAAATTTCAACAGAACGCAGTCGTTGCCACACTTCTGCCAAGACAAAAGACTGAGCGATCTTTTTTTTGCTCGTTTGTCTGATTATTTTCTTTGGCTAGTCTTTCTACGTGTGTAAATCGCAGGGACCCTGGCTGTGTATATGGATAGTTGAAGGGTTTTCTTCGTTGTTTTGTTGTGCTTTTTTTTACAGTTTGACTCTAAAATCTGATTTTTTTTAAAAAAAAGTGTTTTAAAGCTTTTATAGCCCTACTTGTGGAGTAATGTAAGGAAACAGGTGAACTTTATAAAAACAACTGTGTACTTGTCTCAAGTAAGGAGTTAACTTTTTTGGTATTGAACATCCCCCTAAATGTGTGTTGTTTGGGGGTTGGGAAAAAGACAATCTCTTGAATTGTGGGTTGTCACCTGTAAAAGGAACAAATTAATGGAATAGAGTTAGACCTGCCTTTTTCTCAAAATGCTCAAAGGCAGGCTGGCGGTAGGTAATTCAATGTTCTTAATCCCACTTTATAAAGCTGGAGAGGAAACTCCCAGGCCCCAGAGTCTTTGGTGGAATGGTCAAGTCATTTACCACTGAGTCATAGCCAGACCTTCCGCCAGACCGTCCCTGTCTAGTAAACGGAGCCAGGCCAGCTTCCTGATTTGTGCGTATTACACCGTGTGTTCTCTCTAGAGCCAGAGAGTAATAGTGCTAGTGTCTTCTTCAAGCATCTAGCATCAAGGAGTGCTAGAAAGGGACTGACTTTAGAATTATAATCCAATGCTCTCATTTCACAAAGAGAAAAAAAATACTCAGAAGCTGAGGAATTTCCCCCAAGGTTACACCTAAACCAGTTGGGGCAGAGCTAGGCTAGAACCGAGGTCCCCTGATACTCAGTCCCTGATGCCTCTCCTCCGTTGGTGTCAGTCATTAAAAATAAGGGTGAAGAGAATGGTTTTTTCCTTAAAGCTGTCATTAGCTTGTGAAGTGTTCTCAGCGAGTCCTTTGACTAAGAAATCAAGCCATTTGCATTTCTCACACGCCTGCCCTATTCAGCATTAGGCTAGTGGGCTAGTGCATCCTGAAAACCTTTGCTAGGGCTTTGATATGTGTTGCTTCTGTCCTCAGGTGATGGAAACTGCCTCATGCACGCTGCTTCTCAGTACATGTGGGGTGTCCAGGACACAGACTTGGTCCTGAGGAAGGCGCTCTTCAGCACTCTTAAGGAGACAGATACGCGCAACTTTAAATTCCGCTGGCAGCTCGAGTCTCTTAAATCTCAGGAGTTTGTGGAGACGGGGCTTTGCTACGACACTCGGGTATGTTTTGGCCCCCCTTAAGTATCCGTTGATAGAGCCCCTTGGTGGGAAAGGGTCCCTCAGCCCAGCGCCCTGCTCTCAAGGAGCTTATGATTTACAAGGTCACATGCACTCGCCAAGCAGAGCACAGTCAGTGGAAAACACCAGAAACCTCCTATGGGGTGACCCTGAGGCTGTTGTCACCGCAGAGGGGCTTCTGGACTGCAGATTCCCAGCTGGGCATCTCTGCCTTTTAGCAGAAGAGCTTCTGTTCATGGCCTTGCCTGGGGTGTTTTGGGTCACTTTCCAATCTGATTGCCCATCTGTGTGCTCTACTGAGCCTGCCGATCAGATTCAGACCTGGGCCTCGCAGTTCTCTGTTCCCAGGCCTGGAGGTTCTGTGCACATTTGGATAAGGGGCCTTGGTGCTGTGCCTCGTGAGGGAATTTTTTTTGAAAACAGGTGCTGTCCCCATCCTCCCCCACGTTTTAAGTTTGCCTTCTAGTGGAAAAAAGTGAAGGAAGAACACCAAAATGGGGAAAAAAGGGTGATCATTTGAATGATGATTTCCAGAAAGGGGAAAAGCGAGCTCAGTTACATAAATGAATAAGTAGAGAGCGAAGTCAGACTGCGTTTTTAATGCATAGAACATTCATTCAACCATGGCTTTCCCTTCACCCCTTCTCCTTAGAATTGGACCGATGAGTGGGACAGCCTCATCAAAATGGCTTCCACTGACACCCCCGTGGCCCGGGCCGGACTTCAGTACAGCTCACTGGAGGAGATCCACATCTTCGTCCTCTGCAACATCCTCAGGAGGCCAATCATCGTCATTTCAGGTGAGATGCCCGCAGATCGCTTTCTTTGTATTCGAGTGCTTTTCAGCTTTGATGCTTTAGCTCTTAGGAAAAGCCCAGCCTACCTAAGTCACGGGCAACAGCAGCTTGAAGAGAATTTGGTGGAAATCAGCGGAGGGCCTTAATTCTCTTTCTCTCTCCCTCCACAGACAAAATGCTGAGAAGTTTGGAGTCGGGTTCCAATTTCGCTCCTTTGAAGGTGGGCGGGATTTACTTGCCTCTCCACTGGCCAGCCCAGGAATGCTACCGATACCCCATCATCCTTGGCTACGACAGCCAGCACTTTGTACCCCTGGTGACCCTGAAGGACAGCGGACCCGGTGAGAAAACGGAGCATGATTTCATGCTTGTAACTGCTGGCAGATACTGGGACACCCTGTTGCCACTGAACACCAGGCTCTTTTAGGCCTTATTACGATCGCCTCCTTTATGTTTATTATCTTTTGCTTGAATACAGTGTTCTGTTATGTACCTGATTAGCAACACTCATGCAGTTGAGGTAACCATAACACCCACTATCTTTGTGTTTGGCGTGGAAAGTACTTTCAAGTAGGAGATAGATGTATTGTATTATTACTGCCATTGATACATGACAGTGTAAGGCACAGAGCCCTGGCATAGAGCAGGTCAATGCCTGTCAGGTTAGCTGTTATTATTAGAGCTTCCAGTGGAAGAGGCAATGTGCTGAGTGCTTTAGGGATGTTATTTTCCTTCATTTCATCCTCACAGCGTCCTTATGGGCGGTAAGCATTGGTAGCCTTATTTTACAGATGAGAAGCTCAGAGAGGTTAAGTAACTTGCCTCATGTCACAGAGGATTCAAACTCGGATCAGTGTGATTCTGAACTGTGGGGACTTAACCAGTGAGATCCACTGCCTCCAGGATGCTTGATGCTCCCCTAGCTTCCTGAATAAAGCATTGGATGTTAGAGTTTAGTACAGTTTGTCCCACCATCTGAGTTTGACAGTGGCTAGCTCGTACTTTTCCACTCTTTAGTTGTATCCTTTCTTTGTTTTCAAATTTTAATCATTACATACGTGGCCTCACGCGGAATCTCATTTAGCGGAATCACATGTTGCTGACGCGTTGTTTCCTTCCTCCAGAAATCCGAGCTGTTCCACTTGTTAACAGAGAGCGAGGAAGATTTGAAGACTTAAAAGTTCACTTTTTGACAGATCCTGAAAACGAGATGAAGGAAAAGCTCTTGAAAGAGTACCTGATGGTGATCGAAATCCCCGTCCAAGGCTGGGACCACGGCACCACCCATTTGATCAATGCTGCAAAGTAAGAGTTTATTCTTAGTGCTCTCCTCTGTCATCCTTAGCTGTTTGTACGTCAGCCACATAAACTGATGCCGCCCCAGAGTGCAACAATAAAGCTCTGTGAAACCAGTTTCCTCCAATCCAAAACAAACCCAGAGTTGTGTCCGTGAGTGAGAGAGGGTGACTGGAGGCAGTACTAACTTTGGTTTCACATGAGAACAAGTGATGTATCCATATGATTTTCCTGCCTATCTGGATGCTGATGGTCAGAACTATGGCTTTTAAGTATATGAAACCAAGGATAGTTTTGTTTCGTTTAATGGCCCTAGGAGCAGGCCAGCGAGTGAAAATTTGGGGAAATAAAAGCCCTTTTCTCTTGGTGTCTTGGTTAGGACAGACACATCAGACACAGGCTGGATTGTAGATTGTGTTTATACAGCCGCCGTGTGATTTTGCCAATGTGGAAAGTGGAGGAGAGACGAAGGGGGCACATTGTGATGCCAAATCTTAATCACTGGCTTATGTTAGAGAGACACCTGTGTCTTCGGACTTGCAATGTACAAGAGACGGCCATGAAGGTATATGAGAATCCGCTTCTCCAAGTGGAGATGAAGGAATGACAGCCAATCAGAAGTCATCGGACATCGCCCTAGGGGTGTGTCTGCCGCTCAGTGACCGAGAGTAGCAGTTAATGCTGGTGGAGACCTGGCACAAGTTTAAGATGACTAACAGCAACACACAGGACACGAAGTCCCAAAGTTGTTTGAACTATAGAGTGGACTAGTCCCAATTGAATATGCTGAGTAATGTGTTACTACAAATTTGATCTCAGGAGTTAAAAAGTAAAAGTGACTTCTTAAAAGAGGACCAGAGATATTACATATAGAGGCAGCCCCAGAACAGCCCTTTCTTTGGATTATCCGTAACTGGGGGTGGTGCAAGATTGATTAAATAAGACTCTGGTTCCTGAGATGATGGAGCCTTCTTAGCAGTATTGGACTGTGCTGGAGGCGCAAACCCTTGATCATAGGCCTGCATTTCGGCGAATGGTTATCAAGTTATTGCTATAATCCCCATGCTAAAAATTTTGTCCTACGAGCTAGTGATGTGAAATCGTGTGTGTCTGTGTGTGTGCACACCATCTCATATTTTGCCTTTTGATCTTTAGGCTGGATGAAGCTAACTTACCCAAAGAAATAAACTTGGTCGATGATTACTTTGAACTGGTCCAGCACGAGTACAAGAAGTGGCAGGAGAACCACGAGCGAGAGCGGAGAGAGACGCACGCCCAGAACCCTTTGGAACCGTCCGTGCCCCAGCTTTCTCTCATGGACGTAAAATGTGAAACGCCCAACTGTCCTTTCTTCATGTCCGTGAACACCCAGCCTCTGTGCCATGAGTGCTTCGAGAGGCAGCAGAAGAACCAAACCAAGTCCTCAAAGCTGCACTCCAAGCCAGGCCCCGAGGCGCTCCCTGGCGCTCCCTCCCGGGGCGAGGCCTATGAGCCCGTGGGCTGGAGCCCCCAGGAACCCACTGGGGGGCCTCATTCGGCCCCTCCAACGGCACCCAGCCTTTTCCTGTTCAGTGAGACCACCGCCATGAAGTGCAGGAGCCCCGGCTGCCCGTTCACGCTGAACGTGCAGCACAACGGATTCTGCGAGCGCTGCCACCACGCCCGGCAGCTTAACGCGGGCCACACCTCGGACAGCATGAGGCACTTGGACCCCGGGAAGTGCCGAGCCTGCCTGCAGGACGTCACCAGGACATTTAATGGGATCTGCAGTACTTGCTTCAAAAGGACTACAGCCGAGCCCTCCTTGGGCCTCAGCTCCAGCGTCCCTCCTTCCTGTCACCAGAGGTCCAAGTCGGACCCCTCGCAGCTCATGCAGAGTCTCTCCCCACATTCTTGCCGCAGAGCCGGGACAGAGGCTCCCCCTGCCTGTGTCTCTCAGGCCCCACGGACTCCAGGGGACAGGACAGGGACGAGCAAGTGCCGAAAAGCCGGCTGCATGTATTTCGGGACTCCAGAAAACAAAGGCTTCTGTACGCTGTGTTTCATCGAATACAGAGAAAACAAACGTGAGTGAAATGATTGATTCCCTAACCCCCGTTTTCAAAACCCCTGTCTAGAAGCAGTTTTGTTCCTGAGCTTCAGGAAGGCAGCCCCTCTGGGCCATGGGGTCAGGTGTGGCCGTGCCAGCCCCACGTGGAGGCAAAAGGCCCAGAGAACCACCTTCCAAAACCCTATAGCGCCTCATAAGTAGCATCCATAGAATTTGTCTTCCCAAGGCCCATTCAGCGTCTGGCATTTCTGAGGTAGTTTAAACAAGACTTCTCTGGAAACTTAGATGTAACAGAGAAAACTCAAAATCTGAAGAGCAATCGCTGGGGAGAGGGAAGCCTCCATTGACGTAAAAATCCAATTGGAAAGCGGGACGGGCAGTTAATACCTCTGCACAGTGACTGCGTGGCCAGCGCAGCGTGTTCAAAAGTGGGAGATGTGTAAAGTCAAAGATGTGTCAATAATGGCATCGTTACTAGTTTTGACCTGGCGGCATCTATAAAAGGCCGCGCTCCAGGATGCACTGCAGACTGCCCACATCTGTGTCCGAAACCTGTTTGTTTCTCTAACAGCAGCCTCTCTCTTTGCTTGGACACCACCCATGGGGAACTGATTGGCACCAACTCTCTTTTAGATTTTGTCACCACTGCCGCAAACGCCGGCCCCACGGCCCCCCGGTTCCAGAACGGCGTCCCCTGCCTGGGGAGGGAATGTGGCACTCTCGGAAGCACCGTGTTTGAAGGGTACTGTCAGAAGTGTTTCATTGAAGCGCAGAGCCAGAGATTTCACGCGGCAAAAAGGACGGAAGACCAACTGGTGAGACATTTTGAGGTCCTTCCCCTTCCGCGCGGGCCAGCCCTCCTTGCTGCCCGACTGTGACAAGCAGACTTGGCTCCCTATTCCGAGGGTAGAATGGGAGGTGGGTGGTGTCACTGTGCCCCCTCCCCCGGGGTTGGAAGTGCAGTAGCAACTCTTGATTCCTACGGATGAAGTGTACTTTAGAATGCATTTAAAAAGTAAAGAGGGGCACCTGGCTGGCTCAGTCTGTAAAGCGCCCGACTCTTGGTTTCTGCTCAGGTCAGGATCTCATAGTTTCTGAGTTTGGGCCCGCATCCCGCTCTGCACTGACAGTCTGGAGCCAGCTTGGGATTCTCTCTCCCCCTCCCCTATCTTTGCCCCTCCCCCACTCGCGCTGTCTCTGTCTCTCTCAAAACAAATAAATAAAAACTTTTAATAAATAAATAAAATAAAAAATGAACAAAGCCAGCCATAGATTAAAACCTCATAAAGCCTCCAAACAGCCAGATGTCAACTAGAGACTCCTTGAATTTGTAGTAGAAGCACAGGTTTCTAAGAGGCTAGCAGACTTACCCAACTAATCCTGTACCAGGAAACAGGCGAGGAGGTGCCTCCAGCAAGGGCATGTAAGAAAAGCAAGCTCTGGCTGACCGATGCCTCTCCTGTTTATAGAACGGCAGGGAGTTTATCTAAGCAAGGGCAGCTTATTGCTCATCCGGCCAGAGGAAAGCTGGGCCAGCGCTAGCAGGCCTCCGGGTGAGGCTTGGGGGTTCCACTCAGCCTCCCTGGGGCGAGGCCCGCTTTGGCGGGACCAGGAAGAAGTGTCCACTGAGGGCTCCAGATCACTGGCTGCTCGCAGATTCCTAGGTCGGGAAACTGCTCTTGGCTCTTTGTAGAACCCACGCTGTCCAATGAGATCGCCCCTTTCTGTTTCCATGCAACGGGACCAACCGTTCCCTCTGTTCTTCCCACTCAGAGATCAAGCCAGCGCAGAGACCCGCCTCGAACCGCCCCGAGCGCCTCCAGGCCTAAGTGCGCCCGGGCCTCCTGCAAGAACATCCTGGCCTGCCGCAGCGAGGAACTCTGCATGGAGTGCCAGCACCTCGGCCAGCGCGCGGGCCCCGCGCCGCTCCGGGGCGAGCCGGCCCCCGAGGAGCCGCCCAAGCAGCGCTGCCGCGCCCCCGCCTGCGACCACTTCGGCAACGCCAAGTGCAACGGCTACTGCAACGAGTGCTTCCAGTTCAAGCAGCTATACGGCTGATGGCAGCGGCGGCAGCGGCCAGCCCGGCCACGGGGTGGGGAGGCCCTCGAGCCACTAGCCAGCGTGGTGCTGTCCCCGCCGGAGGGCCGTCCCTGCGGCAGTGAGCTCCGGGGTGGGGGGACTTGGAGTCAGGGAGGCAAGATCCGCTCGCGGTTGCGGTCTTGAGTTCCTGGATGGCTTTTGAGCAAAGCTAGTGACTGGCTGGCGGTGGATGGTGTAGCGTCACCTGCCACGCAGTAGGCCCGGGAGCCTTATGGACTCAGAACCTGTGCTGGGACAGCTCCATCGTCCCTGGAGAGAAGGGAGCCGACACTTGGCCATGCGGGCTGGGGAACCAGAACCCTTCCACCTGGCTGGCCCCATGTCGCATCGCTCAGAGAGACGAGCTGAACCCTCACTGCCCGCAGGCCCTCTGCCAGAAGGTCAGGAAGCTCAGGGAGAAGGGACATGTTCAGAGTGTCAGTAGTTAGTGGTCTTTCTCTATCTGCCTCGATCCGTTTCCGCGGACACGGCAGACACAGACCCATCCACAGACTGTGATTCTGAGGCTGCTGCGACTGGATATGTTCACACTGAAACGCAAACCAGCTGCTCTTGATAGTATGCACCTTTGAAAAAATCAGAATATTTGAATAGCAGGAAGATGTGTGACCCTCTTGGTTATCACTGTCTTCTCTTGAAAGTTAGCCCTAACTAAGGTGTGCATAAAAGTGTGTACATATATAATGTGCCCTTATATTATGTATGAGGGAATTTTTTTTATTATTATGTTGAAATGCTGCCCTGAGGTTTAAGTCCGAAGACTGAATAATAACCTATTTTCTGGTTGTTGTCAGGGGCGCCATCTTATACAGCTTGCGTGACTTCAACCAGCTGCCTTGTTGAAGGGACCTCCCTATTGTGTTAATGTAATTCACTTTATTTATTTTATTGCAAACTTCAAGATTATTTAAATGAAGACGTTTCTTCAGCTCTGGGGAAAATGCTTGCTGCAGTGTCTTCCTAAAATGATGGATTCATAGTGGTTCACATTACCGGCAACTTCCTGAGCACCTTGGGGATTTGGCCGCAGAGATAGACTTTTGTGGCCTTCCCTAAGAAAGAAGGAATTGCATCAAAGGTTAATTCCTTAAAAGCTCAGCCTTCGTAATGAAGCTTTGGTCAGAGCCACGTCCCAGCCATATGATAAAAAACTGCTCTCTTCAGTAGAGACGTGTCTCTCAGTATCCTACCTCCTTAGAGATGAGATTAGGAAGGAACAGGGATGAGATTGGAGAAGGTCACGGGGAAGATGTGGCCTTTAATGATGGTTTTATTTGCTGTGTTAATGCTTTGTCCCCAGGTGCTGGTGGTGACCTCACATCCAGGGGTACCTAAGCATTGGGACAGCAAAACCCTGTGACCATGAGCTAGCTTAAGGCAATTTTTTTCTGTCCATGGCCTGCAGGTCTCTATATGCTTTGTGTTACTCTCATACATGTTCTGGGAAAAAAGGGGGAAACGCATTGGTAAAGGCTGCCATTTTGGGGGGGGGGGTCTGGAACTTAACAACCTGAAAATATTAGCAGTCTATAACTCTACATAGCCTTTACTTGTGTTATTTGACATGTTTGCCTCTTGGGACTCCATAAGTCTCTTACCTG
The DNA here is from genome assembly GCF_006229205.1 of Suricata suricatta. Lineage (NCBI taxonomy): Eukaryota > Metazoa > Chordata > Mammalia > Carnivora > Herpestidae > Suricata > Suricata suricatta. Next base: position 119,169,753 of record NC_043706.1, read on the forward strand.
GACGTAAATCTTAATAATTTTTTTTTTTTCTAAAGACTTTAAATAAACTTCAGTGTTCATCTAGTTCTTCTACAGTTGGTATTTTAATATTTTGTGTTTATCAATATTTTCATTCTTAATGTGAAAAAATGGAATTATTTATACTTAATATAGAAAGCATTTGAAATTTGCACATTTAGTTTTCCCCTAAGAGCTATTGGATTTCTTCAGGTTTTCCTAATTAAGTGTAACTTTTTACAGAAGTCATTATTAAAAAATAAATTATTTAAGAATAGATCTCGATGGGTTTTTTTGTGTTTACAAATGATGAAAGAGACCTTGTTTCCCCAGCAGCTTCATTTCGAGGTACACCTGGACAGGGGACCCATGTCCCGCCCCTGGGCGGTAAAAGAACCTCGTGAATGTTATTAACTGCATGAGGGTAGAACATCATTCCAACAGTGAGGGCGCCAAGGCTCAGTCGGGAATGGGAAGGGTTCATCTGTGCCCGTTCCCAGGAGACATTAGGTCCCCATGCTCCTCCAAAGGCTCCTGCCCTTGACCTTAATGCAGAGCAGAAAAGGAAAGCAAGAGAGCAAAGCACAGAGAGAGATGGGAAAGACAGAGACACCGGAAGGAGGAGGGAAGCCTGGCGTAAGATCTCCTGGGTCAGACCTTGGAAGAGGTGACCTGTGTGGCTGTGGTGGCTGCAAAGACTGGCAGCACCGGAGTCCTGGGAAATTGTAAAATGACACCTTCTTCCACCCAGTGCAAACATGCCCGCAGAAGATTGATTCAAGAGGACTACAGCTCTCAGAATCTTTTTTTTTTATCTTTATTTATTTTTGAGAGACAGAGTGTGAGTGGGGGAGGGGCAGAGAGCAAGGGAGACACAGAATCCGAAGCAGGCTCCAGGCTCTGAGCTGTCAGCACACAGCCCAATGCAGGGCTCGAACCCACAAACCGTGAGATCATGACCTGAGCCAAAGTCAGACGCTTCACCGACTGAGCCACCCAGGAGCCCCAAATCTATTTTTTTAAAGCTCTCCGAAGAGTCTGATCATCAGCCAGATTTTGGAACTGTGCTTCTAACAAATTATTTATGATCTTTTTTTATCCTTACTGTGGGAGGGGCGCCTGGGTAGCTCAGTTGGTTGAGCGTCAGACTTCAGCCCAGGTCATGATCTCACAACTTCTGAGTTCAAGCCTTGCATTGGGCTCTGTGCTGACAGCTCAGAGCCTGGATCCTGCTTCGGATTCTGTGTCTCCCTCTTTCTCTGCCCCTTCTCCGCTCATGCTCTGTCTCTCTCTCAAAAATAAACATTAAAAAAATTAACTTGTTTTTCTGTACTGTACTTTGTACTCCACTCTGGTGCAATGAGGCAAGAATCACACACAGGTGGTGCTGTGTGTCCCATCGACTCCCATTTTGTATGAGCTCTATGAATGCCTACCCAGAGGAATCATAAAGCCTCAAATTCACCTCTTCTCTTTTTGTCCAGTCTTCCTTCCATCTCTTACCCAGGTTTAAAAATTACAATTCTTTAGTCAGCATGATGAACATAAGCATTTGACCATAAGTCACCAGGGTTTCTAAAATAGGAAGTGACTTATAATTAGCAAATTATCTCTGACTCAGAAGGATGGCACATAATTAGGGAAATAGGGCAGGTTTGTAGGACAGCAAGGGACAGGGATCGGCTCCGATCTGGAGTTGTGGACGGACCTCTGTGGGTCGGGGCCCTCTAAAGCATATGCACAATTTTATGTTGGGGATGTGTACCTTACTTATCTGAAGTGGAGCCAATCAATGGCTTTCTCCAGAGTCTCAAAAAAAAAAAAAAGGATGTTTTTTCATAAAAGGCAAAGAACCTCATCATAAGGAGGGCTAGGACAGGAGGAACTGACCTGGATCTTCACTTCCAGTGCTGTGAAATGTCACCTTCACAACACACAAGGGTGGAAGTTCATACAATCCAAACCTGAACTCATAATCCCTAACTCCTTCTTCTCATATTCGGGGAAGGGCATTATCTTCCTAGCCACTCTAGATATTTTCCCCCTCTGTGAAGTGTTTCTCCAAAATGACCCTCCAATCCGCCCCTCCCCTCTATCCTTGAGCCACTCTGGCCTGGTCCCCAGCCTCTTTCTGTCTTTTTGCCTCCACTATCCCCTTTCCGGCCCTTCCTGTGACTTTACTGGTCACCTATGCTTGTAAACTGGAGATTGGGTGATGCTTCTCCTCCAATTAAAACTTCCTGGTGCCTTTCCACTGCTCCCAAAGATGAGTGCATACAACAGGAGTTGCAGGAAGAAAATAGGAAACCTCTGAGTTCATTATGTGAGTATTTGATACATGAATTACTACTGGTGTTCTTCCTTTAGCAACATCAGAAGTCGCTGTCACCTGAGCAGTCCTGAAGGATCTATGAGTTGCTCAGCTCAGAGAGGGTGGTAGTGGCAATCATTTGCTCCCTGCACGTTGAGACAAATCCCATTTGAATTCTCCCATGTTACGTGATTTTATGGCCAAAACAGATGTGGGTGTGCCACCTATAAACGTTCCCATCTGTACACTTAAACTTGGAAACCATAATTTTTAGTCTGTTTAAAAATTATCCAGGGGCGCCTTGCTGACCCAGTCGGTTAAGCATCCGACTTCCGCTCAGGTCACAATCTCATGGTTCTTGAGTTCCAGCCTCAGGTCAGGCTCTGTGCTGACAGCTCAGAGTCTAGAGTCTGCTTGCATTTCTGTGTCCCTCTCTCTACCCCTCCCCCACTTGTGGTCAGTCTCTCTCTCAAAAATAAACATTTTTTTAAAAGTATAAATAAAAGTTATCCAAATGGGGACCCCTGCGTGGCTCAGTCAGTTACGCATCCCACTCTTGGTTTTGGCTCAGGTTTTGGCTCAACCGTGAGATGGAGCCCCATTGTCAGTGCAGAGCTTATTTGGGATCCTCTGTCTCTCTCTCTCTCCCTCTTTCTCTGCCCCTCCTCCACTCACTCTACAAAATAGATAAACTTAAAATAATTACCCACATGAAGAGTTTCAGGGGATTTTGAACCCATTTGCTTGAAAATCAACATAGCCTTACACCTACCCAAATAATTGACATCAAAGATGGGAATGTACTAGCTGAGTTTCAACAAAAACCATTGCATAGTTGATAGCTGAAATGAAATGTAATTGATCCTGAATAAGGAGGCACAATAACTTTTTTCTTTTTATTCTGCTTTCTATTTTTTTCTATCCTCTATAGGTGTCCTTTCCAGTTCTGGCAGTCATTTACATCAAGGATCATAGACTTTGTTATGGCTTTATCACAAAGTGATAGGAAACGACCTTAACAAAATAATGAAGTATATTTATTAACTTTACTAGTTCTTATGGAGAGCAAAAGGTGTTTTACAAAAGAATAATTATTTTACAATATTACTTCATCTTTATCTCAGTGTTTTGAAATCCCTATATTTTGTGATTCTTAATTTTTTAAAAATTTTTTAAATGTTTATTTTTGAGAGAGAGAGACAGAGTGCAAGCAGGGGAGAGGCAGAGAGAGAAGGAGACACAGAATCCAAAGCAGGCTCCAGGCTCTGAGCTGTCAGCACAGAGCCTGGTGTGGGGCTCGAACCCAGGAGCCATGAGATCCTGATCTGAGCCAAAGTTGGATGCTTAGGACTGAGCCACCCAGTAGCCCCTTTTGTGATTCTTAATGTTTTATATAACAGGAGTTGAATTTCCAACATGTTATACAAAGCTGTTTATAATTTAAACCAATTTTACTCATTTTTGCCTACAGTCACTGTATTATCTCATGACCTCTACTTTCTCTGTACTCACTAGAATAGGACACTTTTTGGACTCTGGACCCCTTTACATTCTTAAAAATTATTAGACTCCAGAGAACTTTTGTGTATATGCACTATACCTATTTATATTTACCATTTAGAAATTAAGACAAAAAATGCCAAGCCCACAATATATAAGCAAACATTCTATTAGTCTCCAAAATGATGATACCATTATATGTTATGGGGCCTCTAGAAAAGTCCACTGCACACTTAAGAGAGACCGAGAACAAGAAAGGCAACTCACACCTGAGTATTTTCATAAACATAAGTTTTGACCTCATGGAGTCCCCAGCAAAGTCATCAGGACCCCTAGAGGTCTCCAGAGGTGAGCACTTTAAGAACCTCTGCTCTAAAATAAGGATTCTTAACCAAAGATTGTCCTCACCATACCAAGAGCACCTGCAGAATGTTTTGATAATATATAGTGTCTGTGCCCTGCGTACAACCGGGAATTCAAAGCCTTTTGCAGGGCAGGGACCTGGACTGGTACAACTGTGCTCAGCCCTAGTGGAGGAGATCTCTAAACAATGGACTCCATGATCTTTTGATGGTGTGTTTCTATCAGCAAACATGTTTTTTGATCATGTGCTCCCATTTTACATGTATTTATTTCTTTATAAATTATATACATGTATATCATATCAATGTATCCTGCACTTTGTAAAACACGCAAAAAAAAAGATAAAGCTAAGTCAAAAATATGCTACCATCTTCCTGCTTTGCTCCAGAAAGTGTTTAATTTTTTAAGTTTGTTTATTTTGGGGGAGGAGACCAACTGGGGGGAGGCAGAGAGAAAGAGGGAGAGAGAGGGGAGAGAGAGAATCCCAAGCAGGCTCCACACAGTCAGTACTGAGCCCCAAGTGGGGCTCGGAATTCATAAACCATGAAATCATGGCCTAAGCTGAAGTCAGACACGTAACTGAGCCACCTAGGGACCTCTGCCCCAGTGACTCTTACACACACACTTTGGAGACAGCTGTAGAGAACATTCTGCAAGTTTCTCTACCTCTTTGCCTTTTCTTAGGAAGTCTTTCTGGATGCCCTTTCTGTCTTCTTCTCCCCTCTCTCTTCTCCCTTTCCCAGAATGTGGCAGAATTCCGTCCTTACATTCTGCATTCTCCCAGACATCATAGAAAGAACTTGATATTTTGTGAAAAGAAATTTTAGACTCAAGCCCTGGCTCCGTTGCCTGTCACCTATTCAGATTTGAGCAAATTGCCTCATTTCTCTGAGTATCAGTTTCCTCAACTGTAAAATGCTCCTTAAATGTTTTCTAAAATATATTACGGAACTTCTCCCCTCATCCTACCAGAAAATGTTCTTTTCTGCCAGTAACTAAGCCAATAGTCCCCATCCCTGAGGACACACTCGAATCACCCGGAGGGCTTTTAAATCATGCCAAGGTCCGGAGATTTCCACTTTTCATTGGCCTGACATGGCTCTCTTGGGTGCTGGATTTTTTTTTATAGTTTATTTATTTTTGAGACAGAGAGAGAGAGAGAGAGACAGAGCATGAGTAGGGGAGGGGCAGAGAGAGTGGGAGACACAGAATCGAAAACAGGGTCCAGGCTCTGAGCTGTCAGCACAGAGCCCAATGCTGGGCTCAAACCCATGAACCGTGACATCATGACTTGAGCCAAAGTCAGATGCTTAACCTACTGAGCCACCCAGGCACCCTGGGGTACTGGATTTTTTAAGTTCAGGTGAATCTGATAGGTAGCCAGGAGCTGGAATCAGTAGTGGCCAAAAGAGCACTATTTTCACAGAGGCAATGAAGGGAAAGAGAACACAACTGCAGTGTGCACCTGTGTTTGAAGAAGGCAGGTGTCTTTCTTCAGGTGGTGCCTCCTGCAGGTGACCTGCTTGGCATCTGCAACCCCTCTACGTGGCATTGATGGTAACAATGGGCCCTTTTCAGCGTAAAGCTCCATTTCCAGAGGCAATATCATGTTGACCAAGATCAGAGATATACTGGTGTGTTGGTTATTTACATGAGATCAGTTTACTACCAAAGAAGTACAAACACTCGCATAGTCTTGTCGGTTCACCCACTCCTCAGAGGCTGAATCCACATTATCAGGACACCTGGCAAGCCTGGTCAGATGAGGGGAAGCTAGTGACTGAGATCATGGGACAGATGCAGCCTTCTGCGTGGTCGGATATGCCCTCTCCAGGTCTCAGTGCTCAAGTCTTCTTTTCCTATTAGCAGGAGTCCAGGAAGTGTCTCCTGCACATGGGATTTAGATGGACCATGTCTGCCTTTGAGACCTCTTCTTTGTGTCACTACCCCACCTTCTGATTGGCCCACTTCCTCTAATCTTATCAACATTTTCAAGTAGATCATGGTCTTCTGATGACTTTGTACACTTCTGAACTGGTTTATTATTTAACTCTCAGAGGAAAATCCTATTTCCAAGCAATGTCCCCATCCAGTTACTACCTAAGAATCTTGAGTTCCAGGTAGTAATTTGGGAAATCCTTAGAATCCTTAGTTCATTAGAATAAGATTCAACATGATATTTTCAAATGTTACTATAATAATACTTTATTATATTTAAAAGGACATCCAACTGTCAGTCTACACAGGGATCACATTATTTACAGCATGAGGAATCGTAGCAAACCCAACCATGCATTTGCTAATATTAAGAAACTTGGAGGGGGTGCCTGGGTGGCTCAGTCTGTTAAATGTCCAACTCTTGGTTTCAGCTCAGGTCATATCTCATGGTTCGTGAGTTCGAGCCCCATGTGAGGCTCTGCACTGAAGGCTGCGGAGCCTGTGTGGGATTTTTTGTCTCCCCTTCCCTCCATTCTCTCTCTCTCCCCCCCATCCCTCCCTCTCACTCTCCCTCAAAAACAAATAAATAAACATTAAAAAACCCTAAAACTTGGGAGTCCTGAAATGACTAAGGAAAGACATGGACTAAATCCTTCTCTTGCTCTGCTCATCCACCTCCACTCCTCACCTACCTACCCCTTGCCTTTAGAACAATACTGATCTATTCATCTTCAGGGCCTATGATTCAGTGCAATTCTACTCAGGGCTCAGGGGCCCAGACTTCATACAAGTCCTTGCTCCCCCAGTTCTCCAGATCCAGGTGTCCCGTGGCTTCTCTCGATAGGTTTTGTGAGGGTGAAATCAATTAACATGTTGGTTGAATGCTGGACATGGTTCATAGGTAATGCTTCTCTGTGAATTCCAGTTTTATAGTAGATTTTTCCGGTAGAGTAATGCTTCAGAAAATAGGGAATAGCTAGCACCTCACACTCTTTGTGATCATCTTTAAAAAAATTAAACTAAATATAACTTAAACTTAAACTTTAGAAAACTTAAAATGAACAGATTGAAGCCTGGTGGTTGTTTTTTTATTTTCCTCGAGATTTAAACACATCAGGTTTGTAAAGTAAAAATAACCAGCATGTTACTAGTTGTTTCTCAGTTTTCAAACTGAGAAATGAGAAATTTCACTCATGTCTGAAATTACATTTGACTTAAGACACCATATTCCAAGTGGAGAATATTTCAAATATTCAGTATTTGAAGACCCAAAATGGCAACTACTTTTCTTCTCTGAAACGGAACCCTCCAGCTTTCCAATAGCCAAAACAGACCAGAAGGGAAGGCATGCAAAATTTACTGCTGGTATAAAAGAAAATAACAGTATTTAATAAATGGATATTTAGAAAGAATAGTCTTTTTCACAGTGAAAAATAAAAACACAAGTAGTTTTGCAGAGTGGAAAGGAAATTGTTTCCACAGAGGCTTCTAGATCCATAAAAGGATTAGCCTTGTTGGCCTAACACAAGCTACACAAGGCCCTTGAGGCAGCAGAATAGTTTGTGGGCCTGTGGAAAATGTAGCAAAATTATCTTTAACCACAGAGTTTAGAAACATATTGCTTAAACTGACTTTATGCTTCTTTGAATGTCTACATAAGATTTTGTATTTGGGAGGAAAGGACAACTTGATATTCCAGGTCTGAGTAAATCCACTAATGTCTCTTCCATCCTCAAAACACATTCAATATCATACCTGATTGTCAGAGAATTTGCTAACAGATGTCATAATAATATAGTAGGTATATATTCCAAACCATTAGGTAAATAGAGAATTATACTATACAATATTATTTAATACAAATGAAATTGAATAAAGGTAACCAGAAAATTTTTTAATGAAAAAAAATTTTAAAGAAAATAGGAGAGGTACCTGGGTGGCTCAGTTGGTTAAGCAAACAACTTCGGTTCAGGTCATGATCTTGTGGTTTGAGTTCAAGCCCCACATTGAGCTCTTTGGTGACAGCCCGGGGTCTGCTTTGGATTCTGTGTCTTCCTCTCTTTCTGCCCCTCCATCACTCATACTCTGTCTCTCTCTTTTTCAAAAATAAATAAAACATTAAAAAAAAGAAATAAAAAAAATTTTAAGATAGGAGAAGAAGGATCAAAATCTGTTCATTCAGAATCTACTGATTGGGCTCTTTTAGGCTTCCATATCATCAACCAGATCGCTTCTCACCTGGACCACAACCCCAGCTTGTTAACTGGTCCTCTTCCTCTCAGTTATGATCTCTGCAAACCACCCTTTATGGGGTAGCCAGGGGGATCTTTTTAAATGTCCATCTAATCATGCTCCCTGTCTTGGGACCCGTGGGACACCATAGAACTAGATTTCAAGGGCAAGGACTTGAATGAAGCTAGGGAATCCCAGAATTCTGAGCAGAATTCACTGAAATACAGGACTGATTTTTAAGGGCCCTCCATGAACTTTCAGGTAAGTCCAAGCCCCTAAGCATGGCCCACATGGCTCTTTGTGATGTGGGCTTGTGGTCCTCTGGATGTGTGCACACCCACACAGAGTCCAGGCATGCCGTGAACCTACAACCCAGAGCCCGCCTCTGCCATTCCTACCTTTAATCTGCACCACCTTTTCTCAGTAGCTGACTCCATTATAGTCCTCAGGAGTCAACTGCGGTACCCTAATCTAAGAAACATCATTGTCTAGTTAGGGGCTTTTCCTACCTGCTCCCATTAAACTGTAACTTTCCAGTCACTATTTTGTAATTATTGGTTAACTTGTTTATCATCAATGTGAATTTCTTAACATAGAGAAACTTACTTGTTTTGTATCCCAAATGCTTAACCTGGCACAGTTTGATAACAATTTAGACTTTGTCTGGAAGCAAATGCTGAGATAGTATTTGAGATCTAATATGTTTAATAGGGATCAGAATTTCTTTTTGCTCAGGTAAGTCCTTTCTACTTTCAGACATGGGCCAAAACCGGACAATATGTATGTAGTTTCCTTCACAGTGATCACTGCTAATGAACTTCAATGAGAAATCATATCACCATAGAATTTAACCCTAACAAGAACCTTACTGCTAATTTTCATTAGGTAACTAGAGTTCATTAGCCAACTAGAGTTAGGCATGAAAAGTCTGCTAGTAACTTGGCAAAGGGGAAATGAAGGTAGGAAAGGAATCCAGAACTGATGCAGGACTAACATAGCTAATAGAAGAGGGTCCTAAAATTGGCAGCCAAATTTTCAAGTTATAGTGTCCAAAAGTTATAATAAACTTGATACGGTATCAGTATCTAAGAGGTACAATTTGCAGCAAAACAGGATTGTCCAGGCAGTGGTGATTTTTCAGAATCAGGCACTTAGCGGGCTTACCTGAGGTATGTTTTGAAATGATGTTTTGGCAGCAGATCAAAGCCGAGGCGGTAGCATCCCTCACCTAGTAGCTTGGTGTGGAGGGGGAATCAATATATTTTTATTGACTTGATCTTCTGACTAATAGAGTACATGAATAAAGATCTGGTGATAAGAAAGCATGTTGCCAAGGCCCCAGGAAAGCTGAGTTAGTGGAGGGAAGGAAATAATGAAGATAAGACAAAAAATAAATAAAAAGGAGACTAAAAAGACAATAGAAAAGATCAATGAAACTAAGAACAAATTCTTTAAAAAGAGAAACAAAATTGATAAATCTTTAGCTCTACTCACTAGGAGAAAAAAAGAGGGCCCAAATAAATAAAATCAGAAATGAAAGAAGAAAAAGTAAAACTGATACCTACAACATACGAAGTATCATTAACAGACTACTATGAAAAATTATATGCTAATAAATTGGACTACTCAGGAGAAGTAGAGAAATTCCTAAAAGCACATAATCTTCCAAGACTGAATCCTGAAGAAATAGAAAAGCTGAATAGACCAATTACTAGAAAGGAGACTAAATCAGTAATCAAAAATCTGCAACAAACATAAGTCCAGAACCAAATGGATTTGCAGGTGAGTTCTACTAAACATTCAAAGGAAACATAATACCTATCCTTCTTAAACTCTTGCAAAACAACTGAAGAAGATGGGATGCTTCCTAATTCATTTTACAAGGCCAGCATTACCCTGATACAAAAACCAGACAAAACACCACAGAAGGAATAAAAGAAAAAGACAGAGGTGAGGGGAAAAGGGAGGGAGGAGGGAGGAAGCCAGGGAGGAAGAGAGGAAAGGGCAGAAGGAGAAAGAAAGGAAAAGAAAATTTGGGGCCACCATTCCTGATGAACAAAGATGCAAAAATCCTCAATAAGATATAAGCAAATAAAACTGAACAGCACAATAAAAGAATCATATACCATGATTAGGTGAAATTTATTCCAGAGATACAAAGATGGTTCAATGCCTGCAAATCAATCAGTGCACACCACATTCACCAGATGAGAGACAAAAATCATATGATCGTCTCAATAGATACAGAAAGAGCATTTGACAAAACTCAATATTTATTTATGATAAAAAGCTGCAACAAAGTGAATATAGAAGGAACATAGCTCAAAATAATAAAAGCCATATATGATAAGTCCGCTGCTAGCATCATATTCAATAGTCAAAAGCTAAAAGCTTTTCCTGAAAGATCAGGAACAAGACAAAGATGCCCACTCTGAAAGATCAGGAACAAGACAAAGATGCCCACTCTGACCACTTTAATCCAATATAAGATTAGAAGTTCTAGCCCACGCAATTAGGCAAGAAAAGGAAATAAAAGCCATCCAAATTGGAAAGGAAGGAGTAAAACTGTCACTATTTCTGAGTGACATAATTTTATAAATAGAAAACCATAAAGACTCAATCAAAAAAACGGTGAGAGCTAATAGATTCAGTCAAGTTGCAGGATACAAAATCAATATGCAAAAATCTGCTGCATTTTTGTACAAAGAACTATCAGAAAGAGAAATTAAGAAAATAACCCAATGCATATTTGCATCAAAAAGAATACATGGAAATAAATTTAGCCAAGGAGTTAAAAGACCCATACACTGAAAACCATAAGACAAAAACAAGTGTTGATAAAGATGTGGAAAATAGGGAACCTTTGTACACTGTTGGTGGGAATGTAAATTGGTGTGGCCACTATGAAAAACAGTATAGAGGTTCCTCAAAAAACTAAGAGTAGAACTACCATATCATCTAGCAATTCCACTTCTGGCTATTTATCTGAAGAAAGTGAAAACACTAATTTGAAAAGGTATATGCACCCCTATGTTCATCGCACCATTATTCAAAATCAGCATGATATGGAAACAGCCAAAATGCTATAGATGGAAAAATGGATAAAGCAGATATACAACAACCACACACACACACACAATTAGAATACTACTCAGCCATAAAAAAAGAATGAAACCTTGCCATTTGTGACAGCATTGATTGACATTGAGGGTACTGAGAAATAAGCCAGAGGGAAACAAATACTGTATGATTTCAGCAAAATGAATCTAAAAGACAAAACAAATGAATGCATAAAACAAAACAAAACTCATAAAATAAGGCAAAATTCAGAACAGATTGGTGGCTACCAGAAGGGAAAGGGACTAGAGGGTGGGTGAAATGGGAGAAGGGAGTCAAGAGGTACAAACCGACAGTCATAAAACAAATGAGTGAGTGGGGATGTAATATAAAGTATGGTGACTATAGTCAATAATATTGTATTATCTATCATATAGCTTAATATAGTGAAATTGGACTTATGGTGGTCATCATTTTGGAATGTCTACAAACTTCAAGTGATTATGTTGTACACTTAAAATTGAGATATGGTTACATTTCAATTATACCTCAGTTTAAAGAAAAAAGCTTTCTTAAAACATCCCTCTTACTAGCCCAACAATTTATAGAGAAAGAATATTCCACAGTGCATCCTATTAATAATCTATGACCTTGTTACCAAATTAGACAAAGAATAGAATGAGAAATAGAAAGTTTAGGCCCAATGTAGCCACCAATACAGGTACACGAATGTAAAACAAACTATTAGAAGACCAAATCTAAACATGTATAGAAAGATAACACACCATGAAACAACTGGATTTGTTTTAGAAGGACGATTTACAGAAGAGAATACAATTTGACATGGGCACAAGGACAAACAAATTTTCAATGAAACAGAGAAAGATGTCAATTAAACAGGTATAAATGACATCTCAGTAGTCTTGATTCGCATATCCTTGATCATCAGTGAGATTCAGTATTACTTCCTATGACACGAGGATGCATGGACATTTGTCACAGGGGAATGACATAGCAGAGCAATAAGGAAAAGAATATCAAATGCAGCTGGAAAACTGGTTATAATTATGGACCAAATTGAAGTAGGTAATCCTACTTTATACCACACACAGATATCTATCTAGATAGACCAAGGGCAAAACTTTTTAAATCTCTGGGAAGACAATACAGGTGAATAGCTTACTGATATGAGGATAGAAAAGAATGTCTTAAAGCAAAACCAAATATGCTGTCCTAAAAGAAAATCTTAAAAAAATTTGAAAAGCAATTACACTCTGATAGAGCTCCTCCTTTCAAAGTTTTAAACCCAGACCCCATCATGTTGTTCAACAAAATAAAAATGTCTGCTATTGCCAGCATCCATCCTTCTGGAAAGTTATAAATAACAACAAACTCTGGCAGGGTGTCTATTTTTAAATGTAATATTGAATCACAAAACTTTTCTGTCCATTTACTCCAGTCCAGGGAAAGCTGTGGGAAAGAATCAAATGGACAAAGGTTAAATCTCAATTTTCCTCTTCAAGTAAATGTTAACGTTGTTAAGAAAAAGTTGGGACCAATTTCCTACCAGAAGGAACATACTTGTAATTGGAAAACAGTCTGTATCAAGTATTTTACACGTAGCTTATATAAAGCGCATTTAACAGATAGGCTCATAGTGCTTCGTGATGCCAAAATCCAGCGCAGAGTTTTCCCATAGGAGGGAGGAGGAGATTAAATGACTTCCCACTTCTTCTCTGGGCACTGAGGCCTGAGCTCTCCTCCACAGAGGATGACAATTGTCCAAACATCTTTCAGCCCCAAGTTATAATCTAGGGCTCTTTATTCCTTTGTGAGTGAGCAGCCTTTGGTCTCTCTCCAGAGAGTTCTATCATGTGCTGGAGAATAACAGTGAATTTTGTGTGGTCCTGGAAGGTTGTGTTTTGAGGATTATCTCATGCTCTGCTTGGGTTCACAACCATCCCGTGTGATTGTGGATACAGCTGTCATGTCAGTGCAATAACTCAGCCCTCCAGGTTAGGGACTCCCGCGAGGCTTTGGCGTAAAATGTGTTGACTTTACTCTGGTGGGCCGGAAGGGTTCACACTGCCTGTTAGCGGGAAGTTTGCCCACCAGGGGCATATCTCCCAAAGAGATCATCCCAAGCAGGTCAGCAGAGGACTGAGAAGTCAGGGCCAGCGGAGCATCTCTGAGTTCTCAGTCCCACTGCACATGAAGGGGATCTCTTCTGGAACGGGATAATACTTTCGGTAAGTCTTTCTGGTTTTGAAAACCCAGAAAGCAGAGAAGGGGACTGAAAACTAAATTTATTCTCAGACCTGTATCTTAGAAACGTATAGAGCAAGAAAGTCAGCACAGTGCCCTGGAAAACCCGTCTGGTCTGTGGATTATCGGGGGACACGTCCCAGGAGGCTCAGGTGTGACAGATACCCCTTGCAGGGCCACAGTGGAAAAACGCTTAGCACTATTCTTATGTCCAAGGGGTGGCGCGGGGCAGAGCCACGGCACCTCAGTCACACAAGGCTGTTCATTCCAGGCCCAGATAAGGCAGTTACATTGAAACTATTGCATCACCTTGCTGCAGTCATGCATGATTAAATAGATATGCTGGAAAGAGAGAGGAAAGAGGCCGATTACAGAGTTGAAGGAGTGTCATTTATGGTAAAACAGATTTTTCCTTTAGTGTTGTAGTAAAATCAATCATAGGTACTGATAATTGCCACACCGCACTTTTAGTATTGGTTTGATTTCTACATTTCTAGAGATAGTGTTTTCCATTTGTTTTTGGTTTTGTTTGTTTGGGTTTTTTTTTTTTTGGTGTTTTTGTTTGTTTGTTTGTTTGTTATGTTTTTAAGCACCCCCAAAGCAATATAAGATTCAGTTTTGTCCGAGGGCGGGTGACGGGGACATGGAGTATAGTCACTTTTGTTCCAGTGTTAATTTTCAAAAACTCCGGATGTCTAATACTGAAAGCCAGTCCAGAGTGCGCAGAGTTAAAAACCTCGATACATACCCCTCCTCCGGGCTGCAGGGCTGAATCACCCCGGGGGAAGGAAAGTCTGTCTCACAGAATTATTAATTCACTACTGTGATTTCTTTCTCTGTTGCTAAAGGGGAGCCGGGGGAGGGGGTGTGGTAAGTCGAGTGGGCGCCAGGAAATGTGATCTTTGTCTTGGTTCCTTGCGATTGGAGGAAATTCTGTCTTCTTTTGATTCAGAAGTTTTAACACTGTAACTTTTTTTTAAAAAGTAGTTGGACTTTTGTCTGTGGAAGCTACCCCAAGCCCACCTCTCTGGGGCTGTAAAACCAATTGGCTTTGGTGTAATTTTATCAAATGATGTCATGCCCATGGAGTGCACACACAAAACCTAGCCTTCTAGGGGCTGCCTGCCTACCTCTCAATCCTACTCATATCTAAAGAGACACTTCTCAGCCAACACTGCTTGGACCGGTCGCCTTCAGTTTCCTCTTTGAACTTCACGTCACTTTTCCCCTTTACCTTCTTTTAAAGGCAAGTAAGCATTAATATAAATAATCTTCAGTGCTGGCGGTCTGAAGACTTGGAGTAACTAAAATGTCATCAAGCCTCATGTTATGGACAAAATGTAAGAGATCTGTAAAGGTCTTCTACGAAACAGGGTGTGACAAAGTTTAGAAGATGTGCAGCAGTTATTTTGAGTTATTCTGATAAAACATATTCCCCAAATTGGGAGCAATATTATAAATAAACTTGAGTATACTTAGTATAACTTCAGTATATTTCATTTCAAAATCCTCTTAATTCCTATTTCTGTTTATTTTGAAAGAACTCTCCACTATTGTAGTATGATATTTTAATAATAATAATTTTTAAATTACATATATTGCATATTTATTACATGACAGCCCATGAGCTGGGTTTAAAAAAAAGATCTTAATCATAACACATCATGAGCTAAATATTATCCCCATTTGACAAATGAGAACACTGAGGCTCAGAAATGTCATACAGTCAAGATTATGTATGCTGCTTGTCTAACTCAAAAGCCTGTGCTGCACAAAGAGGAATGTTTACACTGTTCAAACGAACTCTAATAAAGTTTTCTCTCATTTTGAATGTTTTTATTCTTTTTTTAAAAACTGTAAAGTGAATATTTAACACAAAAAAGTATATTTTTAACATGTGTAAAGTCTAAAGAAAAATAATGTAGTGGATACTTGGATACCCACCACTGAGCTTAGGAACTTAGACACACTTTGTGGGACACTTGGGTGGCTCAGTCGGTTAAGTGACTGACTTCAGGTATATGAGTTTGAGCCCTGTGTCAGGGTCTGTGCTGATGGCTCAGAGCCTGGAGCATGTTTTGGATTCTGTGTCTCCCTCTCTCTCTGCCCCTGCCCTGCTTGCACTGTGTCTCTCTCTCTCTCCCTCCCTCTCTCTCTCTCTCTCTCTCTCTCTTTCTCTCTCTCTCTCTAAAATAAATAAACATTAAACAATTAAAAAAAAAAAAGAACTTAGACAACACTTTTGAAGACCCATGGACCTTCTCCGAATCCTACTCTTCATCATTCCAGAAACTTGTGATTTAGTGCATGAGGGTAAGCAATCTCTTTGATTAGCAGGTAGACTTATTGAGAAAAGGACTGTTTTTTGTTACAGGTTCATGATTCTTTCGTTTTTCTTCATAGTTTTACCACATGGGAATTTATCCCTAAATAGTGTATTGTTTTGCTTTGCTCAGGTTTGAACTTAATCTTATTTTCTTTAGTGACTTGCTCCTTTTATTCAAAATGATCTGTGCTGATGAGAATAGTGGGTCCCTCTTCATCTATAACATTAGATAGTATTTACCTGTACGAATACGCCACATTTATTCATCCATTCTCTAGTTTATCTGCATCTGTTTCTGGTTTTGTGTTTACAAAAAAAAAAAAGATAGAAAAAAGAACATTCTCATTCAAGTCTCCTGGTATACGCAAGCTAAAATTTACCTTGAGTATTTTTTCATGAGTAAAATTGGCAAGTTGGAGGGTATGTGAATGTTCAGTTTTACAAGATGATGCCAATCGCTTTTTAAAAACACTTTTTAAAAAAGTTGTACATTTCTACTTACAGTATTTTAGATGTTTCATTGTTTCACATTCTCACTAACACTTGAGGTTGTTCAAAGAACTTTTGATTTTTGCCAATCTGGTAGGTATGAAGCAGAATCTCATTTTGAGTTTGGTATAAATCTCCTTGATTACTAATGAGCTTGAAATTCTTTTCATGTTCCTTGATTACTTGGGTTTTCTCTTCTTTGACAAATCTGCTCATATTTTTTGCTTATTCTCCATTGTTTTTCTGTTCTGTTTGCCATTTATTAGTTAATTTGTAGACTGCCTTTCTTATTACTATTTTTTCACTAGACCTATATGTTGCAAATACCTTCTCCAAATTTTTGCCTGCATTTTCACAAACAGGAATTCTTAGCTTTAATGTTGTCAAGTTTTTTTTTTCCTTTATAAGCAAAACTCTTATTTAAGAAATCTTTTCCTTCCTCGAGGTCATAAAAAATGTTATCTTAAATTTTCACCTAAGCTTTCATTAAGTTTTGTTTTCCATATTTAAATCTTTAATATCTCTGAAATTGATTTGGGGATATTGGAGAGAACAGTGAGGAATTTGATTTTATTTTTCTACTATGAATTCATGGGAGGCACATGATCTGAAGCCAGAACACCTGGGTTCAATACTTAAAATGTTAAAAATGGTCTCCATAATATTGTTGCTTTTCTTTTGAAAAGAGTATTTCTGTGTACCTTATTTTTATATTGCTTTTATGACTACTGTGTTTTGAAAACTGTGGTTATTTTGGGGGCGCCTGGGTGGCTCAGTCAGTTGAGCATCCGACTTTGGCTCAGGTCACGATCTCACGGTTTGTGAGTTCAAGCCCCGCATAGGATTCTGCTCTGACGCTAGCTCAGAGCCAGGAGCCTGCTTCAGATTCTGTGTCTCCTTCTCTCTCTGCCCCTCCCCAGTTCACGCTCTGTCTCTCAAAAGGAAATAAATGTAAAAAAAATTTTTTTAACTTTTTTTTTTAACTTATTTGCTATTATATAAAAATACAATGGGGGGGGGCACCTGGGTGGCTCAATGAGTTGTATCCCACTCTTGATTTTGGCTCAGGTCATGATTTCATGGTCTCATGAGTTGGTGCCCCGCACTGGGCTCTGCACTGACAGTCTGGAGCCTGCTTGGGATTCTGTCTCCCTCTCTCTCTCTTTTCCTCCACTTGTACTGTCTCTGCCTCTCTCAAAATAAATAAATAAACTTCAAGAAAAAATACCATTGACTTTAATGTATAGAGTTCATTTTTTTAATAAACTATGGATTCTTTCTGGTTCTCTGTGAACTCAGTTATATCATGGAAAGTGTGCATTCCAAGCTTTGTGTCTGTGCACATGTGTGTGTGTACATGCACATGGGTATAAAGATGCCTTAAAAACAAAAACGGTATCCATTATTCTGTTATTTTATCACTTAAAAATTAAATTCACTGTTATATATTTTATTCTTTGTCCATATACATGGATTTTCTATAATAGAAATTTTGATATGTCTTCTCATCTTAAAATAATATATATTAATTGTGGAAAACTGACAAAAAAGCATAACAAGAAAATCAAAATCACACATAATTTCATCACATAACTTAATAAAATTCACCAACATATTTTAAAATAACATAAATTCAGCTCTCTGTTCCCCATTTTCAAGGGTTGTGCTGTCTAGTGAATAATTGTGTTTCGATGTTATACTCATTTGGTCCTTTTTTTGATTAATAAACACATATTTCTAACACAAATGAGATAATGTACATTCAGTTATGTAACCTGATATTTTCCATAAGCAATATATGTAACCATTTGTTCACATTACTGGAAATTCTTTTGCAACAGTATTTTGAATAAAAACATAATATAGTCCATTGTTTATCAAATTATATATGGACGTGTATTATAGTTAATTACTTTATTTTGTTACATACAGACAGTATTCAATTTTTTCCTACTATAAATAGTTATAACTTTCTATCTATCTGTGATAATTTACTCAGGAAAATTTTCTGGAGTACAAAATTCTAAGTTTTAAAAAGCACGATATGCTGGACACCTATGTGGCTCAGTCAGTTAAGCATCCCACTCAGCTTAGGTCGTGATCTTATGGTTCATGAGTTCGAGCCCTGCGTCAAGCTCTGTGCTGTCAGCTCAGAGCCTGGAACCTGCTTGGAATTCTGTGTCTCCCTCTCTCTCTCTCTCTCTCTGCCCCTTCCACACTCATACTTTCTCTCTCAAAAATGAATGAACTTTAAAAAAATTTTTTTTAATTAAAAACAATGACATGCCAAATTGCCTTCTAGTGATTTTAGTCTAATATTAAATTCTACCAACTAGGTGTCTGATCTACTCTGTAATCCTCTCTCTCTCTCACAAACACACACACACACACACACACACACACACACCCCAGGACTCTAAACTTGAATCATTAAATGGAACCAAAAAACTTCCTAAAAGTTTCACTAAAACTACCTAGGAAAACTTTCTGCAAAATTACCCACCCTAGAAATTGGTATGCTTTCTCTGGTGGAGCTTAAAAAAAAAAAGTGTTTTCTCTGGGCACTTTTCCACCAGATAATTATAGTATAAAACTTTGTTTCTTTCTAAGGTGAAAAGAAGCTTTTTATTTGAATTTTATTGTGTCTGATGGAATTCCTTCATGCGTTTATTGCTTTGTTTCTAAATTTAAGTATGACAAGATCCGTGGTGGCTGTGGTCACAGAGGGGTTTTTGGAAACAATTTTAACTTCGGGCATACCCCTGAGCGTGGGCAGCGCCCACACTTTGTCATCTCAGCCTCCTCTTACCCTTTTGGGAAGTCCTGATACCTTCCAGAGGAGAGGTTTTTTTTTCGGCTTTATTTTACCATTCTCAACTCAGTGGGGGGTTTCCTTACATCCCCAGCCCATCTTAAACTTGCACAACATTAAAAGGCAGTACTAGATTGAGAATACAAATTCTCGAATATTGTTTCTCACCTCTGGCTACACATTAAAATCACTTAGGGAGGTTTATTCTGTTTTTCTTTATTTGTTTTGTTTTTTGTTTGTATGGCCCATATCTGAGCCCCATCCTGATACTCAGATTTAATTTGTCTGAAGTGCCAACCCCAGTCAGGGTGCTCTCATGTGGGCTCTGTCCTCCACCTTCTGTGAATGAAGTTAGAAAAAAGCTAAAAGGATACTAGAGAGAAGATACTCATGAATCAGGAGTGGAAGTCTCTCTGTTGTTAGAGTAAAACAAGATTGCAAAGAAGAAGAAGGTTAAATCATACTAGTTTAGGAAAATTAGATAATGTAAGAATTGTATTCTTTCTTCATTGTGTTTAGAACATCCATTTCAAGGGAGCCTGGGTTACTCAGTTGGTTAAGTGTCTGACTTCAGCTCAGGTCATGATCTCACAGTTTGTGGGTTCGAGCCCCATGTCAGGCTCTGTGCTGACAGCTCAGAGCCTGGAGCCTGCTTCAGATTCTGTGTCTCCCTCTCTCTCTACCCCTCGCCCCATTCACACTGTGTCTCTGTCTCTCTGTCTCTCTCTCTCAAAAATAAACATAAATTTTTTTAATTACTTAAAAAAAGGAACATGCATTTCAACTCAGTAATTGGCTTACTACATCCTAAGTATCTTCAAAAGATGCCATTTCATGGTTAATAACTTCTCATTTCCCTTCAAGCAAGGAGGCCAGAAGGGGAGAATAGAAATGGGTGAGGGGAAGGACTGGGAAGGAGAAACAACACAAAAATATGTGAAGAACAAAAATAAGGAAAAGGAGAGGAAGCATGAGCAAAATGAAGGAAGAGAGCAGGAGAGCACACATAGAGGAACAGCAGATCAGTGGCAGAGAGGCGCTGCCCTGGAGGGACAGGCATGGATGCTCAGGAAACGTGTCCAGTGAAAAAACTCATAGAAAACAAAGAAGTCATAGTAGAAGAAGACTGATGGAAAAGGAGGAAACCGCACTTGGAACACCAATGCCTGGGACTCATCTCAGCCGGAAAGCTGAGGTAAAATGTTGGAAAACAAAAATCCAGCCTTCCCATTTGTTCATATGCTCCTAATCTTGTAGTACAGGTTGAGTCCCAAGTGTAGGTAATTCAACCCCCAACTCTTCAATAAGACTGCAATTTCTTGTATCATCATACATGGAGATGCTCTAAGATTCCTTGGTAATCTGTTTATCTTACAATTGTATATTCCTCAGTTCTGTTCTTAAATAATATCTTCTTTTATACAGCATCAGCATATATATATCCATACAGCATATATATATATGGGGTCAAGGTGAGAAAATCTTGTTTCTACTAACCAGCATCATCTGTAATTCTTGTATTTGAAGTAAGAATGCTAGGAACAGCATATACCCATGTTTTTAATTGTATTGTTTACAAGAAGCTGAAGGTAAGCACTTCTGGTTGTCATTAAGTGACTCAACAAGTGTTATGTTTCCAAGCTGGGTGCCTTTCAGTCAGCCTTAAGGTGTTGTATTTTTCCTTATGGTTTGCTTAACGGTTGTAAGGCTTTGTCCTGAGTTTAGCATCTCAAGCAGGAATCAGGGTTAAGGGAAAGTTTCTGTCCTCTTAATCAGAAAGCAAAATGTTTTTTCTCAAAAGTCCCTCTGCAAATCTACTTAATGCCTTCTTCACCAGAAATCAGTCAGATGGCTACCCTCAGTCCAAGGGAGTGTGGGAAAGAGACTCTGGCTGTTTAGGTTTCATAATGGGAAGAAGGACAGGAGAAGGGGGCTGAGATTGGCTTCAGAGAAGCCAACCCGGTGGGACTTCCATACCCTCTTCCCTTTCTTGGCTGGGATCCTTCTCTGTGCCCCTCTCCTTCTTCATGCCTTCAAACACCATTTTCAAAGTATAATCTTTTTATGCAAACACAAGCCTGAGGAATTTCCTGTCAATTAAAAGAAAGCCTAGTACATCCACATGTGTTTTTCAAACACTGTTTTTTTATAATACCCGTATTTTCCCCCCTGAGGGCGTTACTTAGCTAGCTAATAGATTTTCTGGGTCCCTTGACTCTTCCTTGGCATCTACCATCTTTAAAAGTTCTGACTTCAAGTATAACATAACTGCAGCTACTCTTGCAATATCTGTGAACAAGTCAGAGGACTATTTATCCTTTCCCCAGTTAAGCTACATGCCTACTGTTAACAAACAAATAAATAAACAATTCAAAATAGAGTTACTTTCCCCCACAACAGCAAACCAAGACTTAACTGCAGAAATGTGACCTTTAACTGTCAATCTGGAATTTCCTGATCAACACTAGTGAGGTCATATGCATGATAAACCTCTGCCCTTCCCCCAAAGGAAGATGACCTTGCCTAAAACAATCCTTTCTTTTCTTTCACTTATCACTTGTCCAGCTCCATTTCTGCCTTAAAAGATCTTCTATGTTATACAGCTCCTCAAAGCTCCTGTCTGATTGCTAGCTAGGATACTGCCCCATTCATGAATGAACAAAGCCAATTACATCTTCACATTTACTCAGTTAAATTTTGTTTTTAACAGATTTGGTGGCAGTGGTGGGATCTGATGCAAACTTCTGATGGCATTTGGGGGACAAGAAACATGCATGGCACCCCGTTCTTCTGGGTTCTCTATCTTTCTTGCTGTTTCTGAGGGCTGTGGATAAATTCCTCTCAGTTCTTAGTTCCACTTTGCCTTGAGCTCCCGATCTGTCAATTAGATCTATCCATCTCCTGATTGGTTTTCCACTTTTCCTTATCTGGTTGGAAATTTCAGCCTTTGTTTCCCCCCCTCCCCCACCCCCATCCCTAGTTTCCATGGTGTTAGTGCAACTGCAGTTCCCTATTTGTTTGACATCAGTCTGTGGCCCCCATTCTTTGAGGTCTACTGTTTCATTCTTTTCCCCAACCCACAGATTTCACGTTGGGAGCAGTTGGCGGTTACTTGCTATATTTGGACTGGGTCCAACTTAAGCTGCATTGGATGCAGTAATTAAAGGCTAATGCTAATGGACATCTTAACAGCCAAAAAAAAAAAAAAAAAACAGAAAAGAAAAGAGAAAAAGCCACAGAATTTGTGAGCTTCAGTTGAACATTTAAGAGATGTTAAAGTGTTACCAGTCTATCTATTATAGCCACTAACTCAGGGAACAACAGATAAACCCTAGTACAGCCTTTCTGTGGCCCAAGTGCTCTGTCCTGTGGAATCCCGAGGGGCTGGACAAAGCATAGCTCCTGATGGGTTTGCCAACTGTTGCCAAGCAAACTCAGATTTTTTCACAAGAGAGTCAAGGATTTAAGAGATGAGGGTTTAGAGAAAAGAAAAGGAGAAATTTGTTTTGGGAGCCAGCAGCTGGCAGAGGTAGTCAGCTCAGATCTTAACAACTGACTTCTCCACCTGCAAGATGGACACCTAGAGTTTTATAGAGAGATGTTCAATGGGGTACAAGCAAGAGCAGGCAGAGAGCACTTACTTGATCATGGATGGGAGTCAGCATGTCATGGGCAAGAGGGGGATATGTGAGGTATGGTCTTCTAGGCATTCTGTTGCTATCAGGGCTTTTCTGGCCCAGCAATTGGAATGTTCCATTCATTGCAAAACATCTTCATCAGTGTATCAAGAAAGTTCAATAAAAAATAACTATTGGCGGGGTGCCTGGGTGGCTTGTCAGTCGAGCATTGGACTCTTGACTTCAGCTCAAGTCATGATCTCATGGTTTGTGAGTTCAAGCCCCACGTTAAGCTCTGCATTGACAGTATGGAGGCTGCTTGGAGTTCTCTCTCACACTGCCTCTCCTCCTCCCCCACGCTCTCTCAAAATAAATAAGTAAGCACTTGAAAATAAAAGAAATAACTGTTGGGGTCAATAGTTGAGCAAGAGAGTTTCCTGACAAGAAGACTCACCACCTAACTGAAAGATTCTCTTGTTAGGATAATTTGGTCATGAAATAGGTTAGATTAACTCTTGGTCACCCACCAACTTCAAGAAAATTTCCATGTAGTAGTGTGCCCTGTAAAATGTCCCATAACCCTCAATCCTGCAGCCTACCTCTTTTGCCTTTGAGACAATCAAGCAAGATTAACTAAAAGAAATAGGATTTTTAAAAATTTTTTAACACTTAGTCATATTTGAGAGACAGAGAGAGACAGAGCATGAGTGGAGGGGAGGAGCAGAGAGAGAAAGGGAGACACAGAATCTAAAGCAGGCTCCAGGCTCAGAGCTGTCAGCACAGAGTTCAACATAGGGCTCAAACCCATGAACTGTGAGATCATGGCCTGAGCTGAAGTGACGCTTAACCAACTGAGCCGCTCAGGCACCCCAGCAATAGGATCTTTTAATTAATTTATTTTATTTTTAATTTTTACTAATGTTTATTTATTTTAGAGAGAGAGACAGAGATAGAGAGAGAGTGTAAGTGGGTGAGGTGCAGAAAGAAAAAGATAGAAACACAGAATCTGAGGCAGGCTCCAGGCTCTGAGCTGTCTGCACAGAGCCTGGTGTGGGGCTCAAACTCACAAACCGAGAGATCATGACCTGAGCCGAAGTCAGACGCTTAACAGACTGAATCACCCAGGGGGCCCCAAGGATCTTTCAATCTAGAGAGTTAACTGCACCACTTTCTGGCACACCTGCTTATTTTATGTCTAAAAACTGTAGTCCCACGAGCTATAGATAACTACAAAAATGGCAAAATCTTACTAATTAATCTTTTGAGTTAAACAGCTAGAATGGGGCACCTGTTTTAATTGGTATGCAGAAGCTCCCAAAGGGCTTCGAGTTGCCAAAATAGTTTCATTAAAAGATTTGTTACAAAAGTCTAATGAAAAACTAGAGATAAAGAAGTACCAAAAACAGAAGCCAGTAAAATTGGCGTGATTCCTACTGCTCCCTTATGCCTTTCTTTACCTTAGTACTCACACTTTACTCTCTGTCTGAACCATCTTTCCACTCTGGAGAGACTATTAAACAGTTACCTTTTAAAATAAATCTACCTCAAGGTTTCAGGAGATCCTTCTCAGACATCTTTTACTTCCTGGTCAGAGGGCAGACATAAGGCCATCGTTAGAGAATTTCCTAAACCTACGAAGGACCCCAAAAGTATTTTGAAAAATTTAGTCATTATTGGGAGCATTGATCCTCCGCTGCCAGATCTTTATCAGCTTAGGTACATGGTGAAGCCCAAAAATAGATACAGGAAGCAAAACACCCTGAGGATATTATTTGAGATTCTTAGTCTTCTATATGTTCCCCTCATCCATCAGAAAAAGGTTGCAAAATAGCAACTGATCTTTTACAAGCCATTCCTAAAAGTCTTCCTTGCTTTAACTGATTGTTCTGTTATTCAAACATACAAATAAAAGAGAGAGAAATCTGTGGCAGACTTAAAAAAATTTTTTTAACTTTATTTATATATTTATTTTGAGAGAGAACATGTGAGCAGGAGGAAAGGCAGAGAGAGAGGAGAGAGAGAATCCCAAACAGGCTCCATGCTGCTCAGACTCCCGGGACTCAATTTCACAAACCACGAGACCATGACCTGAGTCAAAGTCAAGAGTCAGTCACTTAACTGACCGAGCCACCCAGGCACCCTTGTGACAGACTTTTTTTTAAGCCCATTTGAAAACTCTCTTCCTACCGCATTCAGGTTTCTGCACAATAAATAAGGCCACCCAACCTGCTTTAGCTGCTCTATTTGTAAATGGATTATCTTCTGAGATTAGTGGATTGATGAAAAGGCAAAAAATAGGAGAGGAGGCCATCAGACTGATTCCTCATCATAGCTGAGCACTTTGAAAAGTCTTTAGAACAAAACCATAAACCAGGATTTGCCAAGCTATTGGCTTTACAGCCACAACAGCCCCACGGCCAGACACCTAAAATAACACGTGGGTCCTCCACGTTGCACCCTTCTAGGGGTCCATTACCAAAATGCAGTTGATTACAACTGGGACCCTGAAAAAAGTGCTTGTTCCCCAAGGCCCAATATAAGTTCTGTCACATCAACTGGAATGCCCCCATATCTACCCTCAAAGGAGGGCCCCATATGGGTCCCTCCCAAAGTTGATGGGACTCTGGGGGATTATCTAATTAACTGTAATGTTATTCCCTTAAACAGCTAAAGGAAAACTAAAATTAAAACTACTAATGTTGTTCAGGGTGCCGTCGGTTAAGTGTCCAACTTCAGCTCAGGTCATGATCTCATGGTTCTTGGGTTCGAGTCCCATATTGGACTCTGTGCTGACAGCTCAGAGCCTGGAGCCTACTTGGGATTCTGTTTCCCTCTCTCTCTGCCCCTCTCCTGCTCACACTCTGTCTCTGTCTCTCTCTCTCTCTCTTTTGAAAATAATTAAACACGAAAAAAAATTTTTTTTAATTAATGGGGTTGTTTGATACTGCCAGAAATATCTACTGTTTGTCTCAGCTGAAAGCTGACAAGATATTTGAAAAGATTTAATAGCTCTATGAGCAGAAATTTGCCCAAACTGGAGGCTGATATTTACAGCCTGGTAGGAATTTGTTTTTAGGTCTTGTCACCTAAGCTAAATGTATTCAGAGGGAAAGAAAACACTTTAACCTAGGTGTTTGGATGTATCAGTTCCTGATATCATTTGGGCAGCAACCCAATCCTTTGAGGAATTAAAAACAGCGGCCCTTGCCTGACAGCTCCGGTCTTTGAGGGACTAGAGATCCGGATCCTAGAATTCAATTTTTGCCAATCCCCAAACCTCCCTGTTTATCTTAAAAGGAGTGTAGGAACTTGCATTTTTTCCCCTATGCCCTTGAAATGTAAATATTAGACCTGGGTCCTCTCTACAATTCTTACCTAAATATGCAAACTCAATGTGCAAACTTCAGAGAGATCATTCTTATCAAAAGGAAAGAAAACAAAAAAAAGAAAGTCATTTGGGACTTGGCTTGTCAAGGACAAATACAGATCTTAAGTGTCTTCTCCACAAATATTAACACGAAACGCTGAGCAGGTAACCTTAATTTATCTCATTGACCAGGAAGTTAGATCTAACTTCTTGTGCAACCAGTGAGTTTTGTAGTATGGTACCTAATTCATGGCAGTTATTTTTAAATGAAAGCTATAAATTCTCAGTTTATATCTTCACGCTTGTGTGTGTGTTTGTGTATAGACATGTGTGTATGTGTGTGTGTGTGTGTGTGTGTGTGTGTGTGTGTTATATGTGGGTATTTTATATCCAGATGGTATTCCCAAAATTAATTTGTAAAAGAGCTCTATTGAATTGGCTTAAAGAAAAATAAGTGCTTATATATAAATGGAATTCTCAGAAATATAGAAACTAACCCAAGTGAATTTCAAGTTCATGAGATCTGGGAAAATATTTGGTATCAATGCTATTTTACATTTATTGGTTTCATTAAAAAGGGCCTGCCTCAAGATTTATCTGCATTAAATATAATACATTTATTCTACCATGGCTTATTGAAGGTTAAATGAGTTCATGTTATCTCTTACAAAATTTGTCAGCAAGAAAAATAGTGTGGGATGGCTGACTTTGCCTAATGTCTCATAACATTTTGTGGGTAGTCTAAACATAACTGCTAAGAACAAGTCAATCAAATAGATGAAAGTAGGATAAAAAAAGGTTTTTGGTGAACTTTTTAAATAGTTTCCCCAAATCTTAAGCTCATTAAATATCCAGGTCATTTCTCAAGAAGATATACAGTTCATTCAATATCCAGATAATTTCTAAATAAGATATATGGTTTATAATTCCTTATTTCTTTATTTTCACTAGAAATTAAAGGTTTCTCGGGCGCTTGGGTGTCTCAGTCGGTTGAGGGTCCAGCTTCAACTCAGGTCATGATCTCACGGTTTGTGGGTTTGAGCCCCGTGTCAGGCTCTGTGCCGACAGCTAACTCAGAGCCTGGAGCCTGCTTCGGATTCTGTGTCTCCCTTTCTCTCTGACCCTCCTCTGCTCACACTCAATCTCTCTCTGTGTCTCTCAAAATAAATAAATAAATAAAAATTTTAAAAAAGAAATTAAAGGTTTCTGAGCATTAAAAATTCTAAAATATGTAATTAAACCTAGAAATAGTAAGGGAAAGAAATTTTATATATGGTCAGGATTGGAATGAATTTTTAATGAAGTAAATGAACATTGATATCACAAGTTAAGTCAGTGCAAAATTAGAATTTCGTTTTCTCAGTTAAAACAAAATTTTATTGGACTACCAGTCTATTCTTGAAATAAGAAACTATGAGAGGTTTTTCTTCACCTGTTAAGTAGTCAGCTTAGAAAAAACAAAGACCTTGTGATTTGTCAAAATAATCACCCATGTTCCTTATCCTTATCTGGTCTTTGATAAGTTAAGCAAACCTAGACATGTCTATTAAAAGAGCTAAGTTTTTCTCAGAACACTGTCACTTTCTACAATTGCCTATGAAGTCTTTAGTTGTCACCATGCATAGATAGATAACTAAAAATTGTTTCACAATGATCTATGAGCCAAGTATTCAAAAAGGTCTGTTATTTTTGACAAACTTTCCAAAATTGAACTCTACATGACATCTTCCTGACCTTGAAAAAACTTTGGAATGTTTTCCTACCACATCTCAAAAACTTCATTTTCTCTCCATTATAAAAAGGGAGGTGTTACACCCATTAGGTATATTCAGTATGTTAAATCGTGTGAGAAGCATTGTCAAATAAGAAGTAACACTAAGCCTCCCATACGTTGTATTTGGTATTTGTACAAGTCTATGTTCTAAGCGTTGCAGAAATTGTATGAAATTTCTAAAGTCTGGTATGTCCTAGTATAATGTTATCACTTATAATTCCAGTTATTTTCTTAAAATGCTGTATGTTACAGAAATAATGACTTTTTTTGGTCAATGCCATTACAATGAACTCTCAACAGTTCTCTAAAAATGGACATTTTAAAAAGTCTTTTGTCATTTACAGTTATTGTTTTACTCTGACCCTTTGTAAAGGTGTTCCTGCAGAAGTACTTAATTTTCAAGGAGATTCAAGGCAAAGACTTTTCTTGTAACTTCAAGATCACAAAACTGAACTGGATAAGAATTTCCAGAAAGCTGGATTCAGGTAGAACAACTATCAGTTACATGGGACTGAATGAATCAAGGAAGTTAATTTTAACTTTTATAACTTCTTGTTTAAAACATTGCTGCTTCTTTAATATTTTGCTTTCTCAAATTTTAGGAAATGTTTTTCTCTTATATAGTCAACATTCGGTAAGACATACATTTGTGAACAGAAAGGAAACATTTACTTTTTCTCCTTACCTGATCCATCCAGAATTCAGAACCTTTGAGTATTTTTTTATGAATATATAGATATTTACATAAGCTCAATGAGAATCTGTTCTTGTGACAGGAGACATTTGGGAATATTGATTATATCACCCAGACTTTGTAATGTCATATTTGAGAGAAATGTGAGTAGACTCAGATATGAACAGGCAGCTTTAAGGAGCTAAGGTTGACTTTATGGAGACAATAAAACTCCTTGGAAAAATGGACCCCTTACCTTGCTTACAAGACTATTGAAAAAAACAATCTGAAAAAGAGCTTACATGGTCAATCAGTATTTTACTACGCTTAGGTAAATAATCGAGTTAAGTCTAAAGCAAACAAATTAGTTCTACTGTAATTATCCTTAGGAGGAAATGGGGATAATTATAGAGAGCTAAATTAGGTTTGCAGCTTTGTCTATATTAGATCCTAATCCTGAGATTTGTCTTTGAGGTTCTGTTATACAATTGGACTAGATTATGACTCCTATTGGTTTCCTCAAATATCTAACTGCAACTCAGTAAACTGATGTTTCCCAGCCCACTCATCTGATTTGTAATCACAAATAATTAAAGACTGCTCCTGAATCTTCTTTGAAAAGTCATAACTTCAGGAACTTGAACTTTGAGTCCACCCCTCACAACCAAAGAAGGCTCCAATTGATACCTAGCTCTGTGCCAATGCTAGAGCCCTCCAACTCAAATTGGCTAGTGAGAAAAGTGGCTGGCATCAAGGTAGACAACTCTCAAAACACCAGATCAAAACTTCATACCTTAATCATGAAGCCCTTTCCTCTTTATTTTTCTTTCATTTACTCTGGCATTGTCCTGGAAAAAGTAATGCCATCATCAGAATCTCTTCAGTTATTGCTAAGGGGGCAACCTGTGAAATTTAGAACAATTTTTTTTTCAGGTCACAATCAAATCTAACTGGCCCTTGGTTTGAAAAGGCAGATGTAATAATCCTTGTGAATGAGTTTATTAATGGTACCACCTTAACAAGAATGGTTTGTTAACAGGCTTAACAGGCTTTACTTTTGTCTGTGTGGTTGATGTGGAAAACAAAGGCAGAAGAAAAAAAGGTAAATTTCCTCACAACTTACAGCCCATTGACAAGTCCTTGAGACAGGCCGAGTGACATTCCTCTAAGAACTCAGCTGCACTGGTGATGACACTTTGCTAAGGGCAAAAGGCAATTTTAGCCCCACCCCCCAGGATCCTGTAAAGTCTACTTTAACATATAAAAATTCCTTTGGAAGCTTCCTTCTTCCTTTTCCCCTAGATATATGTTAGCAATCATACTCCAAGCTTATGGCCCATGATATTCAACTGAGGAGTCTCATGACTGATTTTTTTGTAAACAGTAATAAGTGACATTTTCTTAATAGTAGCTAGCCCCTTTAAGGTCCTGGAACCCTTGCTTCCAAACTTCCTTAGAGACTTATGCTATCCCTAACCCACTCTCAACTTGAAGGTATGTAATCAGTTATCTATCACAACCCCAGTGCAGCTCTTTCTGCCCCCTAGGTCCCATCCCCATGCTTTATTTAATAAAACCATCTTTTTGCACTGAAGACATCTCAAGAATTCTTTCTTGACTTTCACCTCTATATCAGTGGTTATCATTCTCCTTAAGCCTATGAATGCCTAGATTCCTGGCACATAGCTGAAAAAGGCCCCTTAGCCTACCATGCCCCTAACTTCTTACAGACAAACTAAGACACCTCTTTGGTCAACTGTGCTGAATTTACATCATCAAGTTAGAAAGAATCTACCAGAAAGTTTCCATGATTCATGATCCACTTCCTTTGGCAGGTCCCTGGACAGGAGTAAGAGTAAATGAGGCTATGACCAAAAACTCTCCTTGGGGCACCTGGGTAGCTCAGTCTGTTAAGCGTCCAACTCTTGGTTTCAGTTCAGGTCACGATTTCAAGGGTTCATGAGATCGAGCCCCACATCAGGCTTCATGCTGACAGCACGAAGCTTTCGTGGGATTCTCTATCCCTCTCTCTCTGCCCCTCCCATCTCTCAAAATAAATAAACTTTAAAAAATGTTTTTAAAAAGAAGAAATCTCTCCTTAACGCTCAAAAATATTGCAGAATCTGCTACGAAAGTAATTCCTGCCCAGCAAAAAATCGTTAGACTCTCTGGCCTAAGTTGTTAATAGAATGGCTCTCAATTATCTCTTAGTTGAGCTAGGAGTCTGTGCTTTGGCTAGCACCACCTGCTGAGCATGGCTTAACACTTCTGGGGAAGTTGAAAGTCAATTACGAAAGATCATTGGGCAAGCCACTTGATTTAAAAAGGTAACTTCTTCAGTGGGGTCCTTTCTGTGACTTACTTGATTTTGGTTCGTTTGGGCCTTGGGGAAGTACACTCCAAACATTGTGAATTATACTGCTTAGAGTAATCATAGGTGTATTATATTCTCTCAAAGGCTTTAAATGAATGTTTGCAGTCACTAGACACCAAGTAAATGACCAACTGAAGAACTGTGAGCTGGAAATCATGACCTATGAATGCCATAGAGATTCAGAAAACATATAATGACCTGTAAGTATCATACAGAGGATGAGTTAAAAGCCATGAGAACTACAGAGTGGTAGCTTAGAGTTGTTCCAAAGACTTCAATTTTGGTCACATCTCTGTTAGGATGACAGTCTAATCAAAGGGTGAGGATTGTTCAAACAAACAAACAAACAAACAACGGGTCCAAAACAGAATGACTTGCTCCCATGATTAACTGCAGAAATATGACCTTCAACCAGTCAATCTGCAATTTTCTGATGTGCACCAGGGAGGCCCATCTGCATGATAGACCGCTGCCCTATCCCCAAAGGAAAGGGACCTTGCCTGACACAGTCTTCTTTTCTTTTACTAAGAACTTCTGTTCCACACTATTTCTGTCTCTAGAAATCTTCTACACTGTACAGCTCCTCACAGCTATGCTATATGGGATGCTATCTGACTCAGGAATTGTTGAATCAAGCCAATTAGATCTTCAAATGGACTCAGTTGAATTTTGGTTTTTAACACCACAAACTCTCTAACTTCTTCAAAATCTCCCTAAACCTCAATAGTCTTATTCTTTTTAGTAACAGAGATTTTTCTATTCCCATTTGATTTTCCTATAAATAGAAAAAAGCTTAGCTTTTTTTATTATTCGAGTGCCCTTTATGGACACTCAATGTTACTGTCTACTAAGAAATCTTCCCTCAAGGGTTGGAAAGCTTGGAGAGGTTGGAAGCTGGGTTTTGTGCCCAAATTAAGTTCCTGGACCCCGTACCAATGTAGGAATCAAAAGTGGAGCTTCCCAAACAACACCAACCAGTTCTTGGACACAGGTAGCCTTTCCAAGAATCAATTCAATTCTAACATTATCTACCCAGAGATAATGTCAGTTCCACAAGTTGAGGGTTCAGTCCTATAAGAGTGCTCTCTCTTCCACTTCAGATGCCAGTCAGTCACACATCCAAGTGGTCACCTGTGCTTTTGACTGAGGGGTTATCGATTGGGCATTCCAACAACCCCCTCCTTGGACTTCAAACACAAGTTCAGGTTGTTGCCTGTCATTCTGACCTACTGGCTATAGATCAGAGTTTCTCATGACCCCCTCCTCAGGTTCAATTCACAGAACTCAAGAAATCATTTTACTTACTATTTAATATAAATTTATATATTTATATATAAAGTGATAATTTATATATAAATATATCATTTAATATAAAATGATATAGCTCAAGAACAGCCAGATGAAAAAGAGGCATTGAGCAGGGAATAGGGACGGGACACAGAGCTTCTTCTATGTCTTCTCCAGGCATGCTACTTTGTCCAAATGTCCACATGTTCATCAATCCAGAAGCTCTCAGAACCTTGTTCTTTTGAGGTTTTATGGAGGCTTCATTACATAGGTATGATTGATTGAATAATGGGCCATCAGTGACTGACCTCAACCTTCAAGTCCTCTCCTCTCCTTGGAGGTCTGAGGGCGGGCCTGAGAGGGCCAACCCTCTAATCACTTGGTTGGTTTCCCTGGCAACCAGACCCATCCTTAGATGCTGTCCAAAACTCAGCTCAATAACATCACAAAAGACACCTTTAAGCTCTCTAGCAAATTACAAGGGTTTCAGAGCTATGAGCCAGGAATTTATTACAGATGAATCAAAATGAACAAATATATATTTTGTATAAATCACAATATTGCAGTGCCCCCTACTGTGTTCTCATAGTTGCCCATGCTTCCATGGCTCTGTGGTGCATGCTAGAACCTCGGCCATCAGCCCCACAGTGCAAGTATACTGTATTCACCTCATCATCCCTTGAGCCCCGTATAACCTTCAGATTAGAGGGGACCCTAGCACAGACTCTGTAAAGTGCTGATTGAAATGAAACTAATATATCTGAAATGTTCTGTCTGCCCATGTGACCTCCAGCTGGTTGCAGCTGAAATGCCCAGACCGGATGCTGATCTGTAGAGTAAGTCCCTCTGTAGCTTCCATCAGCCAGTCTCTCACCAGGCTGTCCTTCATCAAAAAACTTCCCTCCCATCAAGTTAAGCACACAAATAAGCAGATTTAAGAAATGAATGAAAGTGAGGATTGATGGTTAAAGCTGGTTTTTGTGGGTTTTTTTTTTTTTTTTTTTTTTGGCACTTTCTTTGTTCCTTTTTGCTGGGGAAACACCTTTATGCTACAATACAGTTCCTTTGGCTCGACAACAGGCAGGGAGTATGTTAGGGAAACAACAAAATCCTGGAGCCAAATTGTCTCTCTCTTGCCCCTTAAGCTCTTCTTCTTTGGTGGTCATTCTTTTCATTTTAATTCATTTCCTATTTAGATCTCTTCATGGGCAGGCCCTGAGGGCATCCTAAGAAATTTGTCCAGCAAACACAATTACTTCCTGTTTCATCAGCCTAATACATCCCTCATCATCTTTAACTCTCTCTTCATTGAACTCTTTGAAATCAAATTAAACCATATCCAAAAGCAGTCTTTCATTTATCAGTCCAGTTGAAAAATACACCTCTTGCTAAAAGAGATATGATTAATTCCACCTGATTTTAAAATCACTCCTCAATGTATCTTCTTAGCATATATATTCCCAGCACCCCCCTTCAACTTGTTAATGGTGTGAGGGACTGATCTCCCTAGTAAGAAAACAGGCTTCTTGAGAATAGGACTGTGTTGTTTTGTAATTTAAAAAAAAAAATCCTACTTGACAATATTTTCGCACTAATGTGATCACCACTCTATGGGTATATGCAAATAATGATTTTGCAGTGGATTTAACCTGACCCTGTCATAAACTAATCTTGACCTATAAGGATGTTCACTCAGTTCAGTGTAAAGTCACCTGTATTCTCAATTAAGTCATATAATGATCTACATGTTGTAAATGCTGAGTACTGCCTATTAGAATATAAAATAGTATGTGTATATACCATGTCAGATGATTGTGAAATGCATTTCTCAACTGTGTACACTATTGGATATTAAGGATGACTGCAGAGGAATTTAAAGCTATATTTGATGACATTGGAAAAAATTTAAGTGACCTTGGGTTTGGCAAATGACTTTTAAGATACAATACCAATTGCATTATGCATGAAAGAAAACACTGATCAGTTGGATTTCATTAAAATTTAATACTTTTGCTCTGTGAAGGACTCTGTTAAGAGAATGAAAAAAGACAATTCATAGACAAGGACAAAATATTTGCAAACATATGTCTATTAAAAAACTGGTATCCAATGTATACAAAGTACTACTAAAATTCAACAATAAGAAAACAAACAATCCAATTTAAAAATGGGTAAAACATCTGAATAGACACCTCACCTAAGAAGATATACAGATAGAAAATAAGCATAAGAAAAAAAAGTTCAACATCATATGTCATCAAGGAATTGCAAATTAAATAAGATATTAATATGTATCTTTTAGACTGGTTAAAACAAAACAAAACAAAAAACTGACAGCATCCAATGCTGGTAAGGATGTGAAACAATGAACACTTTTATACATTGCTGGTAGGTATGCAAAATGATACAGCCACTCTGGAAGATGGTTCAGCAGTTTCTTCCAAAACTAAATATTCTCTTACCACACAATTTCTAACAATCATGCTCCTTGATATTTATCCAAATGAGTTGAAAAGTTATATCCACACAAAAACTTTCACAATGAATGCTTATAGCAGCTTTATTTATAATTGCCCAAACTCGGAAGCAACCAAGATGTCCTTTGGTAGGTGAATGGACAAACAAAAATTGTGGTATACTCAGACAATGGAATATCACTGAGTGCTAACAATAAATGTTATGAACCATGAAAAGATATGAAGGAAACTTAAATGCACATTGCTAAGTAAAAGAAGCCAAGCTTAAAAACCTATATATCATGTGATTCTAACTATAAGATATTCTAGAAAAGACAAAACTATGGAGGTAGTAAAAAAGATTAATGATTGCCAGAGGCCTAGGGGGAGGAAGATAAAGATAAATAGGTGAAACACAGGATATTTAGAGCAGTAAAACTATTGTGTATGATACTATAATGGTAGAGATATGTTTATATATATTTGTCGAATGTCGGGGCCCGCCATCGGGTTACGACAGTCGAATATATTTGAATGTACAACACAAAGAATGCACCCTAACGTAAACTATAGACTTCAGTTGATAATAATGTGTTGGCTCATCAATTGTAACAAATATACCACACTAATGCAAGGTGCTAATAATAGGGGAAACAAAGAGGCAGGTGAGGGAGCATATGGGAACTATGTAATTCCTGCTCAATTTTTCTGTAAACATAAAACCACTTTAAAAAATAAAGTCTATTAATTAAAAAACTTAATGTGCATGGTGTCTGGAACACAGGCAACACTCAATAAATAATAGCTATTGTTATGCACTGTCTCCCTGGTGAGTGCTGTTCTGAGCATTATAGGATCATAGTAGCATCTGTTCTTCTTGCTGGAGAGAACATACTTTCCACCCAGACCCCCACCTCCTTATCCCTATTCTATGACAACCAAAAATGATTCCATATCTTGCCAAATGCCCCGAGAAGAACACAATCATCCACAGTTGAGAGCCACTGCATTAAGTGCTCTTGAAGGAAAATAAAAGGGCTCCAAAGATCTTAATCTGTACCTCTGTCACATTAGACGAGAGTTTCCAAACTCTAAATATAAAATGTAAACCACTAGAAATAAATTATATCTGCTGGGGATTTTTTTAGTTCATGATTTTGGCTTTGGGACCAAAACAGACTGGGGACAGATTCTAGTTTGGCATTATTTGAAAGCTGGGAAGTTGATCAGTCTCTGCTTTTGGAAGTTTCTTTCCAAAGGGATCCAAATAAAACTAAAACCATATGGCCAGAGCAGGGATATGACACCCACCTTTTCCCCTTTTTGCTGTTTGAAATAAGCGCAGGAGCCAAATCCCTTTGCCAAAGACCATTTCAGCCTAGTTTTCGTTTTGTTTTGTTTTGCTTTGCTTAGGATATTTTGATACATCCTGGCATTTTCCTACTAAGAAAACACCTTTTTCAGATTAATAATATTTTTCTTCACTAATCTCACTCCTAGCCATTAACCTTCAATCAAAGGGTCTGAAGAAAAGCAAAAGACCCTGTTGTTTGTTTTTTGTTAGGCTAAAAGGGGATTTTATGTGTGTACCTTAATTGGGTCGGATACTCTATGTCTATCTTATTGAAGTTTAAAAGCTGGGAGTTTCCAGGATATGTGCTAAACTTGATTTGCTTGTGTGAGTTGTTTTTTTTTTTTTTTTTTAGGTACCAGCCAAAAGATTTTATTTATTTGTTTATTTATGTAAAGAATGAGGGATTTCGGCACTCGGCCTCAGTCCAGGGGAATTCATGGTTGAATAAAGACTAAGAGCCTAGACAAGGCGAGTTCTTCCCCACTTGGTTTCCCCGGATTCATTATCAAAGGAAAACAAGCCTTCTAAGAAAGCACTTCAAATGAATCATTCCTTCTTGGTAAAACTTCTTAGCACAGCCGAAAAATGCTCTAGCTAGTTCAGGGAAGAAGAGAGAGGGTCGGCCAAGGGCAAAAAGAAACACGTACCTGATGGAGGTTCAGTTGGATTCATCCTCAGACAAGACCCTAGGTTACATGGACTGCCCGGTGGGGCCACCGCTAACATTGCAGAGCTCCCAGGGGGTTTGAATGGTGTTGTTAAGAATACTTTAGGTTTTGGGTTGAATACCAGGCCAGCAATGAATGGCAGATCCCAAGTCCCAGAGCCACTCATGTGTTCTTCAATAAATTTATTTTTTATGTGTTTGTGAAACACTGGGCACTTTAAAGTGCAGGACCTAGATGATTCTCACACTAAATAAATACAGAACATCAGTCATCTAAATCACAAAAAAGACTCCTACTCAAAGATTTTAGTAAAGGTGGCAAGCAGCCAACTCTGGCCAAATCACCTGTGGAGTGTTTTTTTTTTTTAATAATACAGACACCAACTTCTGCTCTAGCTCTTCCTAATCAGATTTCTGGAGGTTAAGTTCAAGCATTGACATTAGTTTTAGGTTTGAAACCAAGGTTACGTAGTCCATGTGAAAAACAGTAATTACAGAACATCACCCAACTATGTGTTCCATTTGGACACCTGATGAGTAATGGAAGCATGTCATGCCCAATTCTGGTGAAGACATCAAACAGAGAACAAAGGGTACCTTTCTTTTCTAGCTCACCTTGGATGGCCATTGCCTCACACTGTCTAAGTCATGTGTCCTACTTTCCATAAAACTATTATCACAGTCCATTTCCTGTCTGTGCTTAATAAGTTAGCCAGTGAGGACAGTAGAGGCCTTATTCCATTGTCCAGGTCCCTGATCCAGTCTTCTCAGTCAGAAGCTAAATAAATATTAAAAGAAGCAACACAAGTTTCAGATTTCTGAGGAATCTAAAATAATTTCCTATGGGGAAAAATAGTTCTCATAAGAGGTTGTATGTAAAAACCCTGCAAAAGTCCTGCCAGAAAGTGATCTTTTTAGGGAAAAGTTGAGCATATCTATGATTTAAAAAGTCCTTCTATGTAATCAAATGTTTTATGTAAAGAAAGTTTTAAATTTATGTTCAAGGAGATCAAAATGAAACTGAATTATGGACATTGAATATTAAGCAAAATCCTTTGGCCTGGTATAGGAAAGAACTGGAAGAGCCATCTTTTAGAGCTGGCACTAGAACTAGCCATCATGGCTGCTTATTCTGTGTCACTCTCAGCTCTTCCCATGATGCACTATGACCTCTGGAGTTCAAACCACCAAGAGGCATGGACAACTTTTTGATGCTGTCTTGTAGGGGATATGATATTCAATGATGGAACTTTAAAATTTACCACTGGACATACTCTGCCTCTCACGGAGTCCTGACTGAGGGGCAAGGCCTTGCAAATGGGCACCTTGAGAGTTCAAATGTAAAATTTAACTGTGGTGAAAAATCATCTCATAGGTCGAACCACCATCAGACAGGTAATTTGTGAGTCTGCCATTAAATAACCCTATGTGAATTTGGGGATATTAATCAATTCATTCATTCATTCATTCATTCATTCACTCATGTACTGATTATGTACCAAAAGGTGTGTCAACAGAAGGTGATGCAAGTAATCAAAGTAGAGAGCCCCATGCTCTTGCCTGGTGGGGAGACACACATGAAACAAAACATTACACAGATACATGCAGAAATACAACTTACAAGGATTGGGAAGGAATGGTGTAACAAGGGGGCCCTTCCATTAGATGAGGAGCCAGGGAACACCTCTCAAGGTCCTCAAGGTCTCAAACTGAGACCTAAAGGATTCGGACAAAATGGTGTAGGAAGAGGGTACCAGACATCGACTGTAGCCAGTGTGAAGGCTGGTGCTCAAGAGAGAGTTTTTGGAGAGATATGCATGGGAGTTACAAATATTTGCCTCAGTGATGGAAAAGACAAGTTCTAAATTGGGCATGAAGGGACATGACAGAAGGAGGTGCTGAAAGAAAGAGCGAGGGGTGCATTGGTAACCTGCCCATGTCTGATGAGATTGGAGAGTTGTTGGAATAAAGGAACTGGGGTTTGCATCTAAAAGGATAGGATTTTCTCTTTGCAGAAGTTCTTGCTTGAACTAGAAATAGAAGTAGTGTCCAGGAGGAGGCAATGGGAGTGGATGGCTGGAGTGGAATACAGAAGAAATGTATGAACAATGAGAAGATCATAGCAAAGAGACTGTTGATCACTGGGTTCTATGTTGAAGAAATATTCATTTCTTACAATAACGATTGGTCTTAGTGTTAAAATCTTCATTGAATGAGGAGAAGTGACCAGGAGACTTTCCACACAATCTCTTCACTATCCTGGGGAACCCCCAAGACCCTTGCTGTAAGCAGTAACAACAGTCACTGTTTTCTCAACTCTGTGAACATTGTGGAGAACACACTAGATCAAATGAGAAGACTGGGGTTCAAGTTCTAGCCCTGTGACTCTCTAGAAGTGCCCTTTACTTTGGCAATACCACTCTAAGTCTTTGAGTCTGGATTTCCTCATCTGCTGATTACGTAAATGACCTTCAGAACATTTGTGGGAGGTGGGGAAAGAATGACCTGCCTCCCTAGGGAAGTATGTGAGAATTTCTAGGGCAGTGGTTTTCAACCCCCCTTCACATGAGAATCATCCCAATTTGGTCTAGGTTGAGCCAAGCTTTGGAATTTTTGAAAAGGTCCCCCGGTGATTCTAATGTGCAGTCTGGGAACCACTACCCAAGGGAAACAAATTTTATTTGAGAAGTATATTATATATACACCACTAGAATAAGCCTCTTTTTTCTGTTTTGTTCACTGAAATTACCCTAGTGCCCAGAATATCTGACATATAGTAGTCACTCAATAAATTATATTTGGGCAGTGTCATGATTACAAAGCAAATCAGAGTATTGCTCAGAGATATAAACAAAGTAAAATTTGTCACTGAGTTTCTTAGTTACTTAATTCTCTGGTCAATCTTGGCCACAGTACTGGGGGTGACCTTTTAGCCCCAAACATAATTCTAAAATATTAAGTAGGATTTATTTACATATAATGACCTCCTTTCAAGTGTGCCCCATCCTACCCTAACTCCCACATCCACACACACACACACAAATATGGCCTCAGTCTTATGAAGGGGGTCTAAATTCAGGGAATTTCTTCTCATCACACCATCAAGGAGACTGAAGCATCTTTTTCTCTCTGCTCCCATTGCACCTCAGAAATCACATTGTAGAGATTGTTTATTTGTAAGTCTGTCTCCTCCTTTTACACAAAGTACTCTGAAATCAGAGTTGGTATCTTTCTTGTAATTTCAGCACCTATTGATATGATAATAATGATGAGGATGATGTCCCTGGTATCAGGACAATATTTTATTTTTTTGTGAATAAATTTGTAAATTGTCAGGAACACATTAAGGATTTTCTTGCACTGCATTTCCCCTCTGACAGAGAAAGAACCAGGATTAGACCACAGAAGCCAACCAGAAATTTAATTGGTGGCCAGTGATGGGATAACTTTGATGTTTATACTTTCCTGGAACATAAATAAGAGGGAAGGGGTAAAGAAAGCTTTGGTGGGCTCTGGCACCTGATGATAGCTGGTGGGCTCAGGTTACTGATGTTTTCCCAGCCAGCTTTGGGGAGGTCAGCCAACCTTGACAACAAAAAGACCATAATAGAAGAAAAAAAAAGCAAAGAAAAAGAAAAAGATCATAATGAAGTTTATAATGAAGTCTGAAAGAAGGAGAACTTTTATGAGATCAGAGAGAGGTGTCCTTAGGTGCAGATTCTTCCACTGTGTGGTCACCTAAAAATAACTAGAGAATGGAAATTTGGAAACTCAGTCTCCTGTCTTCTTATTAACCTGCTGACCGATATTGGGC
Source organism: Suricata suricatta (assembly GCF_006229205.1). Classification (NCBI taxonomy): domain Eukaryota; kingdom Metazoa; phylum Chordata; class Mammalia; order Carnivora; family Herpestidae; genus Suricata; species Suricata suricatta. Next base: position 119,210,426 of record NC_043706.1, read on the forward strand.
ATGCCATGCAACCATTTTATGGGGTAGTTTTTCATCCATAAAAGGAAAGGTTAAAAATTGTTGCCTTACCCACAGTGTAGGAGTAAAAACAAAAATGAGGTAATATGCATAAAACCTTTCTATAAAGAAACTCTGTGCTATACAGAATGATATAGAGAGCAAAGCATTGCTCATACGGTGTTAGTCACCTGGGTGTCTGGGAGTTTGTCCCAGAAGACCCATGGAGCAACACTCTTTTTGTTCATGTTTATTTATTTATATTGAGAGATAGAGCTCTCTGCCCCTGCAAGGGAGGGGCAGAGAGAGAGAGAGAGAGGGAGAGAGAGAATCCCAAGTGCTGACAGCTGAGAGCACAGCCCATGAGGGAGTTCAATCTCAAGAACCATAAGATCATGACCTGAGCTGAAATCAAGACACTTAACCAGCTGAGCCACCCAGGTGTCTCAAAGCAACACTCTTGTGAGAAGCTTGAGAGTAGGTCTGGTGAATGGGTTATTGCCCATATCACCTGCCATTTTAGCTGTAAAAAGTGCTTATTGTCTTCCCCAGAACAAGCAAGCGCCCATTGGAGCCAAGGGAAACTCAAACATTCCAAGACACTTCAAGCTATCCATTCCCTCCACCAAGTGAGCTATAAACAGTAATAGCCAGAGTGCAGGTAGAAATGTTGAAGTACCTGCCCAGGCCCACCAGACCTCCAACCCGTGGATGCCCAGGTCAGACCTGTGAGGGACCCTAAAGACCTGGGATCACCCACAAAGGCCTTTGCCTGTCCTTGTCCTTTGCAGCCATTCCTCCACACCCACTTTTGCACATGATGGTAATCCACAAGAACAATTCCTTCTTCAGACACCCATCCTTGACCAGTGAGCCATGAAGCTAGCTGAACTTCTGCCTACTCCCACCTGCTCAAGACCACTTTCCTTCTCCACTTCAGAAAGCTCCTCTGAAGTGTTCCGTGCTTGGCATTAAATAAGTAATTAAAAGTTGTAAGTAAAGGTTGATGTTAACAGTGTTCTTGCTATTTTTCTTCCTCTGCTCTCAGGGACCTAGATTCTGTTTTTATGGCAAGTGGGTGTCAAATAGGGAGACATAAAATTTCTTATTTTCTGACTGCCTTCCATAGTCAGTGAAAAAAAAAAGAAAAGAAAAAACAGGCACATTTCTTCCTCTTCTTGCTGTCGTGATCATTCAGACAGGTATGAGTCTTCTCAGGAAGGGAAAAAAAAATGTTTTTTTCCTTCTACCCGTCTCAGGTTTTCTGGGGCACTATAAACTGAACTGACAAAAGACAGGTTAACAAGAGATCAACAAACAGAAGCTTATTAACATATGTATCATATTTATACGTGGGAGCACTCAGTGATGAGTGACTCAAAAAAGTGGTTGGAACTTGGGGTCTTTGTATCTAACTTAGCAGGAGAAAAGGAGGGGGAGAAAGGGCACTTTTGGAAAAAGTAAATGACTTTTTGGAAAGATAAATGGGCCCTTAGGGGAATAGATAGGAGATATGATAATTTGGGAGACAATTGTCTTGGGTGTGGTGCCAATTTCTTGGCTCCCAGAAGAAAAGAGCAGAGTTGCTTCTGGGGAGAGGGTGTTTAACAATTGAGTCCTTTGGAAAGGCCCTGCTTTAAAGCAGATAAGGAGGGATTTCAGGAATGCAGATGTCTTTGGTTCAAAATAATTTTTAGGTCAAAGTGGGGTATTTTGGAGTGGTACACTCTGCTCCCCTTCAACCTTCGATAGCAAATTACTCTATTTTGTAGTCTAGGATTGACTTTAGAACTAGACAGATCTTCTGCCTTGCTTTGGGTAGGGCTGCGACTAAGGTGAGACAGGCACTGAATCTTGACTGTAGAATTTAAAGGGGGTGGCCCAAAACTCAATCATCAAAATAGTTCCTTTATTGTAATATTTTTGAAAATGAAAACTAATGCAAACAAATCCAGGATGAGCAAAATACAAAAATTTTAAATAAAGCTAGGATCACTATTATTGAATACAGGCCACTGGCCTTAGGGATCTATTTCTGATAGTGATTTATACCGCCTACTTCAGAGGCACTTGCCTGGGTGGCTCAGTCCATTAAGTGTCCAACTCTTGATTTCAGCTCAAGCCATGATCTCACCGTTCGTGAGTTCAAGCCCTAAATGGGCGGAGCCTGCTTGGGATTCTCTCTCTCCCTTTCTTTCTACTGCTCCCCCCTTTATGCGCTCGCTCTCTCTCTCTCTCTCTCTCTCTCTCTCTCAAAATTAATAAATAAGAATTTTTTTTAAAAATTAAAAATTTATACTGATGACTTCATGGTCTGGAGCCTACCTCCGGTGGGGGTTTTCCTAAACCACAGCGTCCCCCAAAGTCTCTGATGCACTTCTGGCCTTCTGATTCCAGCCTCATGTCCTTCATAACAGCAGCCAACATTTCTCAGTCACTTTCCAGGCACTGAGTCGTGATCTTCACATTCATTACATCAGGTATACCTCACAATTTCCATAGATGCCAATAAAACAAGTCTTGGTAGAATCCAGATTCTATATTTATGTTTGAAGTTGAGAAAGCCTCAGAGAGGTGCTACCCCAGCCACAGATGACACGGATTGCACACAGCAGACAGAAACAGGACCCAGAGCCCACCCTTGCCCACCACTCTATACTGCTCCTCACAGACGCAGTCCTCAGTGTTGCCTGTTCTTTGTACTGGTCATATATCAAGTATATGTATCCTCTTGGCAGGACCTCCCAACTTTTCTGTGTAGGAGCTTTATGTTAAATCAGAAGCTTTTGCTGAAATTCATCTTGCTAAAATGCAAGGCTGGGAGTGCCTGGGTGGCTCCGTAAATTGAGCGTCGAATTCAGCTCAGGTCATGATCTCACAGCTTGTGGGTTCGAGACCCACATCAGGCTCTGTGCTGACAGCTCAGGGTCTAGAGCCTGCTTCACATTCTGTCTTCCCCTGTCTCTGCCCCTCCCATGCTCATGCTCTATCTCTCTCTGTTTCTCAATAATAAATAAGTGTTATAAATAAATAAATAAATAAATAGATAGATAGATAAATAAATAAATAAAATGTAAGGCTGGAAGTGACCTTACAGAGAAAGCATTTAATCCAAAGCATTTAATTTCCTCAATTTTGCAAAATCAAAAACTTGACTCTTTGAAAGATGATAAGATTTGTCAAGTTTACATGTTGGTAATACTCTGCCTTTACTCCTTCCACTGAACCCTGGTTCCTCATCTTACTGTTCCATCCTGAATACAGCCTCAGCAATCTCCCCACTGCGGTTTTTCCATCAGTCTCCAGATTGTGTGCTAGTCCTTCTCAAGCCTGCTCCAGTTTTATTCCCTTCAAACACGTTTGCTGCCTATACTCCAGAGATAGTCAGTGATCACTTCTTATGTGCAAGGGTTTTTGTACTCTAAATACAGAATAAAGTTGTAGGGCTGGAAAAAAAGGGGGCGGGGAATGGGATGAGATCCCAGCTTTAGAGAGAAAATATGCTCCAGACTTTATAGTTCTCATTTGCTTCTGAGTACAGTTCAGGGAGCCAGTCACCATCCCTGAACTAGGACCAATTCTGCAAGGAGAGGTCTTTCAACATCCAAAACCTCTCTATCTCCTGACTTACCAGTTCCCCTTCACTGTGTGAGCTGTTGTGAAGTCATTAGTCAGGTGGCCGGTGGGAGTGGGAGGGGAGTGGAGGGGCTGCTTATAAGCCTTCATTAAAATGTACCCAAATTCCCTTTCTCTCTTTTTAAGTTTTTATTTCTTTATTTTGAGACACAGAGAAAGACAGAGAGCATATGCATGGGTGTAAGTCAGGCATGGCATTCATAGAGAGAGAGAGGGAGAGAGAGAGAATCCCAAGCAGACTCCATGCTCAGCACAGAGCCTGCCTTGGGCTCAGTCTCATGAACCACGAGATCATGACCTCAGCCAAAATCAAGAGTCTGATGCTTAACCAACTGAGCCACCCAAGTGCCCTAAATTCCCTTTCACTTAACTCCCAGAAGCTCCTTAATCAATCAGCTGTCAACCTCTTAGAATGCATCTTGGAAAGAAAATAGGATAGACGTAAGGAAAATTTCCTCTGGGTAAAAGACATCGGGGCCTAAGAGTAGCCCCAAATGGCCCAACTTGTTAAGAGATTGGCTTTGCTTCCTCACTACCCATGGTTCCCAAAGTCCATCCTGGGATGAGTGGGGGGGAATAGTCTGAGATTTGCTCAGAAAGGCTGCTGCTGAGAATATTCAGGCTTGTTCTACAAACAATTGGTAAGTTGGGAAAAAAGAGCAAGAAGACTTGTTATAAAGCATTCTATAAAAACTTAGTTATGGGAGTGGGGACCACACCAAAACAGAAGGAACTGACTGTTTCAGATTGATGGTGCTCAGATAAAGTAGATGTTTTAAAATATTTGATGGAAAATGCTACCCATCAACCAGTCATTTGGCATCATTGCTCCAAGGCAGGGGCAGGCGGTGAGTGGGAAGAATCAGCTTCTATGAATTGTTGAGGGCACAGCAAGAAAGGGCTTTCCCGTCCTTGTCCTGTTCTTGTCCCATCAGCTCCACGCTGGGGGACACTTTACAGTTACCCAGAGAGTCATGAGCAGAGAAGATAGCAAAAACAATGGGAACTGGATTGCACAGATCACGTGCCTCCCCAAATCCAAAGTCAAACCCACAGCTACACATAATGTCTCTACCCTTCTCCTTGTTGGGTCACCAAAGCACGCTAGAGAATCCCTGCTGAAAATGCCTTAACTATCATCTGAGCCTTCCCAAAAAGCCCATCTTTGAAAGCCAACCCTTCTTTATGGGGCTACTGCATTTTAAAGGGATATTTTTGGTTTTGCTTCTTTAAAAATAATGTTTGTTTTTCATTTTTAAGCAAAAGCGCTCATGATAGAAATTATTTTTTCTTGACTCTATTTTTGCATTATGTGTAAGTGATATTCTAGGTTACACAGAGATTCCTGTGGCTTGCGGGTTCCAGACCGAGCCTTGAGGGCTCCCAGAAAAGTGTAACCAAAGCCCAGCTCTACAAGCGAGATCCCCCTGAGAAATCAGTGCCCAGATGTGGGCCATCTCCTTGGTGAAAACCACATTATAGATTTGAAAAGTACAGAGAAGCCTGAAGAAGAAGAAGAAGAAAAGCCCCTTTTCATTTCACGGCTTTCAACATTTTGATTAAAATATATTTTTGCAAACACAATAGTGGTGTCATACATTTTAAGAAAACGTCTTGATTCCCAATGGAAGTCCAAGATAAATTAGGCCGTAAAAAATTGAGCCCTAGTGCCATGTTGAACAGTGAAAATATGGACGTGAAAAGCCACGAGGGTGAAAAAAAGCTTCTAAATATAACAAACTTCCCAAAAATGCAATCTCACACTTAACTGAAGTCATACTATTTTTGAAAGTGGAAATCCCCTCCTTCACCACACAACTCCGAGGTCAGCCGTCTAAGAATTCAACTTCTGTGCGGGTGCTAGGACAAGATGGTCCTTCCGTGAATGCCATTGTCACTCCTCTTCCTTCCGGCGACCCACAGAGTCAGGAGCCAAAACCATCAGTTAAACGTGACACCGGTGACCAGGGGCTGAATTCCCTGTGCGGTGTGTGCAGCGCCTGCTGAACCGGATGTTCCTCTGGAGCCTTGCTCTTCAGTCCTTCTAGTTCTGCTCTCTGGACCTTCGCCAGCGCTGCTCCATGAAAACAGCTGGTATTCGCTCACATTTAAAAAAGAGGCAGGGGCTTGTATTTTGGAAAATACACTTTGTGCACGTCTTTAATTTTTGGCATGACCTTAAGGAGAAACGTAGCTCTTTCTTTTTGCAAATTTTAAATATCAGAGAGATATCAGTCACTCTATCAAGAAAGCCACGCTTGTCCATGTCCGGACACTCCCCCTCCAAGTTCATGCTCATGTCCAGTGCGAGTTGGGCTATACTGAGAGGGCCAGTTCAGCCGCCCAGGCAAAGCTCCTCATGCCTTCTGCCACCGCCACCAGGCAGGCAGCCTCTGCGTAACGGGATGGATGGACGCTGGATCCCCGACCAAGCAAACTACTTCTGTCATCCACTTCTTTAACTGAAGTCATACTATTTTTTAAGGCAATTTTTACAAAACACTTCTTTAAGGCAATTTTTATAAAACCTTAATTTTTATTTATTTATTTATTTTTGAGAGACAGAGAGAGACTGTGCAAGCAGGGGAGAGTCACAGAGAGAGGGAGACACAGAATCTGAAGCAGGCTCCACGCTCTGAGCTAGCTGTCAGCACAGAGCCCAACATGAGGCTCAAACCCATGAATCCCGAGATCATGACCTGAGCCGAAGTCGGAGGCTTAACCGGCTGAACCACCCAGGCGCCCCTAAAACCTTAATTTTTTTTTTTAAAAAAAAGCAATTTTAAGCTTAAAACAAAATTAAGGGGAATTTACAGTGATTTCCCATATACCTTCCAGGCAATTTTCAGATCTCTTTTCTCCATTTATGTTCAACTGCTGAGCCCTGACCCAATATAGCGAGATCTCAGGGATCCCTAAGTGTTAAGCAAAAACAGTTAATATCACATTTTACAAAGCTGGAAACAGAGGTCTCTCACTGCTTATTAATGTTTAACATTGTGATTCCTTACTTTTAAAAATGCTGTTGTTGTTAGATTGATGTTCCTATTTTTTCAGGCAAAATTCAGAAACAGAAAGAGTAGGAATGAGGTGACCCCACAGGGGGTAGCAGAGACCGCCTTCTCGTCCATCCTGCATACTTTTAAATATTAACCTTTGTTTTCTGATGCTATAGGTAATTCATAATTTCTTGTAAAATTCAGAAAATATTAAAAAACAGAATGAGGGAAATAAAATTACCAATATAGATCATTTCCCCAAAACTGTCACTCTAAGTATTTTGGGAAATACTCTTCTGGCATTTTTTCTTAGACTTATCAGCACACATTGCCCCCCCCCCCGCCTCTAGCTAGGATCATGCTAGCCACACGTCTTCATAATACACTAGTTTTTTCACCTCCTGTAGTGTCATCATTTTCTTATTATTAATTTTGTTTTTCTATTGTTTTATTAGTCATTATAAAAACCCAAAGAAGTAGCCAAAGTAGTTATTAGCCCCATTTTAGAGATTAGGAAAACGAGGCACAGAATGACTCTGTTAAGCCACAGTGCAGCTCAGCCTAAGTCTTCCAACTGCCAATATGATGCTCTTCTTCATCAAATTAAAAGGGCAGAAAAGCACAAGTTGGAGGAATCATTAATATTCCTTTGCAAGGACTACAGATAATGATAAGCAGTTGCTATAGTGTCTTCTTAGAAAAGAAAAGACTAGGTAATAGTTTAGTATTTTATCTGTAATGATACTAATGTACAAATGAGAATAAATACAATGTTTTCTGAAATTTAAAAATATTTTGGAAATGTTGGTGAAGATGTGAAATTCTCACCCGTTGCTGGTGGGTATATAAATTGGTATGACCATTCTGGAAACTGGTAGAACATAATTAACATACAACTATCCTAACATCTAGCATTTCCGGTCTTAGGTATATATACCTAAAAGCAGAACAAGGCTCAACAATCCACAGTCTGCAGCCCACATATGGTCTTTATAAATAACGTTTTACTGAAATTTGGCCACATCTATTTGTTTGTGTATTATGTAACGCTGCTTTGTATTATAATGGCATAATTGAATAATTGTGACAAAGACCATATGACCAGTATGTACAATCTGACCCTTTATAGAAAAAGTGTATGGCCCCCATGCCTAAAGGAAAAAAAATGCACATATTCATAAAAGAACAGGTACAAGAACGTTTACATGTACAAGACATTTGTATGTACAAGAACATTTTATATACAATTGCCAAAAACTGAAATCTACCTGAAAGTTGACCAATAATAGAAAAAAATGTTTTATGTTATGTATATTATATTGTGTTTATACAAGAAAATACTATACAATAACAAAAGAGAAAATTCTATTGCTATCTACAATACCATATCAGTGTATCTCATAAACATAATGCTGAGTAAAAGAAAGAAGACACAAGAGAATACCGACAAAATGATTCCATTTATACCAAATCCAAGAACAATCCACATTAATCTGTGTTGATAGAAGTCAGAATAGACTGGAAGGTCATAGAGAGAGGGCTCTGGGATGCTGGAAATCACCTTATTCGGAGTGATAGTTAACTGGATGCATGCATATTATAAAACCCACCCGATTCTACGCTTAAAAGTATGTTAAACCTCAAAAAATTATGAAGAAAACTTGTGAAGTATGAGAAATTGTCAGAAGAGCTAGTAAAAGGAATACGTTATCACTATGTGATGACAGAGGTCTCTGATTAGACAGAATAAAGGGACAACAGTTTCGTTAGCAAAGTGAATGGAACGACATCAGTGCAATGAAAGAAGGTCACATTAGCAAAAGATAAGTCTGTTGGCCTTGCCTGGTACATGTTCCTCACTGAGATGATACGAAGGACTTAGAGCCTTCTCCAGGAGTGGGCAAAAAATCTTGAGGCTCCAAGACTTCCCAGAAAGGACATTGACAGCAGGCAGAGGAGGGGAAAAAAAGGCATGGAGACAAGGGAAGGAGACCAGAGAAAGAGATTCACCAATACCATTCAAACTGTTGTCATTTCAGGAGGTTCCGTTTGGACGGATGGGTGACTTTTTTTGGAAAAAAATAAATCATTTTCCAAAATCTCTGGACTCTGTAAACATGCGTGATAGAGCAAAAATAACTATATTTCTGGTAACTGACAGGTCAATATGCCCTCCCTGACATTATGGGCATAGGTCCTATTAATTGAATAGGAAATCAGCAAAAAGGAAAGTATAAACCTTGGAAGAGAAGCTCGTTCTCTATCCATTCTTCTTTTATCAACTTCTTTTTTAATTGAATTATATTTGACATATCATGTATTGTTAAGGTGTACAACATGTTGATCTGATACATGTGTATGTTACAGCATGATTGTCACTGATGCATTAGTTAACACTTCTATCACATCACATAATTATCATTTCTTTTTTGTGGTGGGAATAATTAAGATCTAGTCTCATAGCAATTCAATGTTTATAACATAATATTATCTATAATTACTACACTATGCATTAGATCTCCACGATTCATTTAACTATAACTTACAAGTTGGTGCCCATAAACAATATCTCTCTTATCTCTCTATCCTCCAGCCCTTTGAATACAATTTTACAAGTTTTTATATTTGTATTAGACCACTTAAAAACATCTATTTATATGTATTTATATTTACACTGCCTATTCCTGGAACTTTCTTCCCCTATAAACATCCAGATAGCCACTCCCTCACTTCCTTCAAGTCTTGCTCAGATTTCACTTTCTTAGTCTGATCTACACAGACGCCCTATTTAAAACTGCAGTCCACATTCCCATCTCAGCATTGTGGATTTTCCTTACCTGCTGGGTTTTTTCCATTGCACATATCATTTCCTTATATACGATGCAATTCACTTATTTATTATGCCTCCTATCTGCCTCTTTCCCAATAAACTATGAATCACATGAAAGCGAAGATTTATTTCTATCTTATTATTTCTACATTCCTGGCATAAGAATAAATATGTATTACATAGATAAGTGAATGAAGATAATGAAGATAAACAACCACCTTTCTGACACTAGTATTTAGAATTGCTATGATCCATAGATTCTTTCCGAAAAGAGGACAGTAACTTGTACTCCTAACTAGTAATACATGAGTGTGTTCATTTTTCTGTATTTTTATTAGCAGTGCACATTATCAGTTTTTTTTAATTGCAAACTATTCATCAGAGGTGAATAAATTTCACTGGTCTTTTTTAAATGTCATGTGTTTATTAATCATTTGCATTTTCACTTCTAGGAATTGCCTGATTATGTCATTTGACCACTTTTATTTTAGGATTGTCTTTTTTTTTTTTAACTTAAAGGGCTCTTGTAGAAATTAACCTTTTATCAATCAGAGATAGTTTAAATATTTTATACCATTCTCTCTTTGTAATTTATACACTTGATTTGAAGCATTTAGGTGCTTTCCCGTTCAAAGAAGTATAGGAATATGAATGTTCCCTTTTATTATCTAGGTGAAACAAAAGATGTTTAATGTTTAGCTAAACATTATGGTGTCTTTTTTGCAGGAAAGGATTATGTTCATGGAGCAAGGCTCAGTCAAATTTCAGTAGTAGTTAGTAACAAGGACAGAAAATTGTCAGCAAATGACTTTGCACAAAGTCTTGCCTTTCAGGAAAAGGGAAGAAGAAAGGTAGTTGCTAGACAAGTCTGAAATTGTTTGACCTATAGCAGATCTCTTTGTACATCAATGAGAAGATTCAAAGTTCATTGTTGTTACTTTTTCCTTCGCTTTTAGTAAAACGGAAAATCCAGTTGGGTCTCTGGATAACCCAGCCATGATTCTGTGAGCAAAGAATAACAATTTTACAAAAGGATACATTTCATTTGCATATTGATTTACAGTCCCAATGAGCTTTCATAAATATTATCTAATTTCATCCTCCAAAATAAAACTATTTTACACAAAAAGTGACCAGAAGTTCATAAAGGCTAACTGGTGACCTGGACCTCATCATGTTGATTCCATGACTGAGCCAGATCCCATGGTTCCTCTTAGAATTTCCTATGCAACCGAATTATTTAGAATTTTAATAAATAATGTTAAAGAAAATGATATTAGGATATTAAATTGAACAGGTTGGGCCTAAAATAGCTTATTTCTCCTTTTTGTTTTATAAAAAATTTCAAGTTCACTTGTATCTCCTCTGTCAAACACAAAAAAATAGTGACATCTCTCTGGTGGATACTCTTGCCCTAGGTCAGTATTTACAATTCACAGATTACAAGTCAACAGTGTCATAGAAAAAGGCTTCTGGCAAATAACCCTATTATTTATAACCTCTTATATTTTGATGGCTTTCTTTCTCTACTATACATTCCTCTTGGTTCTGTAGGTTGAAGAGATTTTTTTAAAGATGTAAAAGAATATTAACAACTTTTTAGATAATAATCAGTGCATTTAAAAAATGTTTTATGTCTTTTATTTACTTTTGAGAGACAGAGAGAGACAGCACGAGCAGGGGAGGGTCAGAGAGAGAGGGAGACACAGAATCTTAAGCAGGCTCCAGGCTCTGAGCTAGCTGTCAGCACAGAGCCCGACTCGGGGCTCGAACCCACGAACTGTGAGATCATGACCTGAGCCCAAGCCGGCCACTTAACAGACTGAGCCACCCAGGCGCCCCTCAGTGCATTTTTTAAAGTATATGAGATTATTAAGCAAAGCCTATGAATTTACTTGAAAACTCTTCAGTCATAGTTAAATACATATGTTACACACCTTTATTTTCTTCTTAGGAAAGTCATAGTAAAGACCATAATGAAGCTAAACACAAGAAATAACTCCACTTGATTTACATTTACAAATATTCCTGGTGAGGTGTTTTTTACCCAGAAATCAGCATGGAGGCTACAGAACCTATTTCTAAGGTAGGACTCATGTATATACGCTCTGAAGTCCTGTGTGCTCCCTTAGTTTTATCAACAAAGCTTAAATCCATATCCGCCCACATATTCCTCCCTCAGCTGGCCCTGCCTTCTTAATTAATCCAGTTTGTGCCAGATATTTTTAATCTTTTACGCCATCTGTTTCCAAATACTGTTTTGCTCCAGGCCTGGCTGTGTTTTCCATACCATTCAACGTTTCCTGTTTTAGCTTCTCAGTTTTTGATTTCATTCAGAGTTTGGTTGCATTAACTTAAGTCATGAACTCAGCAAAGACACCAACACTGCTCTTAGCTCAAATAATTCTGGCCTTGGGCACTTCCTTAGCATTTAATCTGAGAATGAGAAGACCTTGGCGTGCCTGATAAGGGAACTGGCCAGCCAGGCAGTGCGGCTTCAGTCTGGAGACCTACTCATATCATCTTTGCCTCCTGCCAATAAACCAAGGACTTCAGGCATTCTGAGGGAATGTTTTTCTTGTGCCACAAGTGAAGAAGGGACTTTTGGCTTGAAACCACATGGGGAATTGCTCACAGGGATTTATTTCAGAATATCCATTTTTCTCCCAGCAACACTTCACCAAAAATGTAAAAATAAAGATCTGGAGGGGATACCTCTACCTAAATGCCTATTCACTTTTTATTAAAATAGACTTCTTTTCGCATACACTTGTTTTGCCCCTAGAGAAAATTTGTTCATCCATATATTCCTGAATTGTAGCCTAACTCAATACTCATTCCAGGGAACAGAAATTTCTTTGTGGGGATAGCATGGCAAGCATGTTGAAAATAATACTACACATCTGCCCTTTGAACAACATGGGTTTGACTGTGTGGATCCACGATCCCCATAACTACAACACAGTACTGTAAGTGTATTTTCTCTTCCTTATGGTTCTTTATTTTATTTTGTTTTAGAGTTTATTTATTTTTGAGAGAGAAAGAGAGATTGAGAGAGAGCAAGGTGGGGAGAAGGGACAGAGAGAGAGGTAGACAGAATCTGAAGCAAGCTCCTGGCTCTGAGCTGTCAGCAGAGCCCAACTCTGGACTTGAACTCACAGACTGCAAGATCATAGCCTGAGATGAAGCCAGTCGCTTAACCGACTAAGCCACCCAGGCCCCCCACCTTATGTTTTTTTTTAAATAACATTTTCTTTTCTCTAGCTTATTTAACTGTAAGAATATATAATACTTATAATGTACAAAATGTGTTAACTGACTGTTTATGTTTTGGTAAGGCTTCTGGTCAACACTAGGCTACTAGCAGTCAAGTTTTGGGGAAGTCAAAAGTTATGCAAGGATTTTTTACTATTCAGGGGGTTGGCATTCCTAACCTTTGCATTGGTCCAGTCAACTGTAGTTTTAAAAAAATCATCTTTATAGCTTTTAGTGTTACAGCTTTACTTAACCTAGGTCAGTGTTATCTGCCTAGGATTTTCTGTTCTAAGGCAGGGGCCATATGTGCTTGATTTTCTTCACCTACCATTTTCTCAGAGAGAATATGTGGTGACATTATTGACTTTCGACCATAGGGACCCTATACTTTATCAACTTGATGAACATACTTCCTGTATTAGGCAAGAAGAATAATGAGATGTATACTCTTCTCCCTCCTTACAATATAACTCCCTCCCAGTATTCTTCACTCATCTTTTCTCCCAGTATTTTCCCCTTCTCACTTTTTTCCTTCCCTTATGCAAAAGAAAAAACCCATAACTCAAATATCTCCTTCCAGGTGGTGGGGCGGGGGGAGGAGGGTGTTTTACCAAGATCAGGCCCACCATCTTTTGGGGACTAGCTAAGAAGCCCAGGTGCTCTCCCCGCCTTCCCCATCCCACCCACCTTAACTCGGGCATCTCATGTTAGGATGGCCAGTCATGCTCTGCTCAGGAATCCATGAAGAGAAGACAAAGAGCCCAAGAGCCTTATATGCAATTCCTGATCCTACCAACTAACTCAGCTTTCAACTCTGTAATAACTTTCTTGGTGGTTTTGCTGAGGGCAAGAGCCTGTTCAGACATCGACAAAAATAGGGTAAGAGCCCTTTCACTTTTTCTCCTCATTGAAATGGATTATACAAACTGAAGTTGTTGACCCCAAATGTTCATCAATAAGTCATCAGTTTCACAACTGAGACTTCTTAGTGGTTTAGGGGGACTCCTCCCACCTCTTTTCTAAACCCTATTTTAGAAAAGGGGACCATAGGGGAATTCTGATTATTACACCCCCTGCCCCCATCTCTTCCGGAAGCTGCCAATGTACTATCTCTAGAAACCTCAGACAGGTCTCAGAAACCCCTGATCCAACACCCTGCCCAAGTTTCAAAGGGCTCAGATAGGTCAGGTCATGGCAGAAATTTCCAGTTGCTCTTTGGACTCTTTGGGCTTAAGCGAAATCACTAATAAATACCGATTCATCCTCCTGCCATCTTCACTTTCACAATTGCTTCTGTGCTGAGCTGAAAAGAAATGAGGCAGAGTTTCCAGAGTTTCAGAGGCTCCTAAGAGACCTTGAGAAACCAGGATCCCGTTGGTTGACTGCACGCTCTATAGGAACCAAGGAAATGAAGTACCCCGAATATTTAAAGATCTCTCATTGTTGGAGGCCACTGGGGCATAAAAGGTGTACTAAAATAAAGTAGGTATTTCCATAGAAAGAACTTGCACATACACTCATATCCCGAAGATTTAGGAAATGATGTCATGTTCTGTTTAATTATTAATTAAAATATAGCTTATTAGTTAGAATATTGGTTTGGCTGCAGACAGAAGAACAGTAGCTCTAGAAACATAGACTTTTGGGGGCACCTGGGTGGCTTAGGTGGTTCAGCTTCTGTCCGACTTTGGCTCAGGTCATGATCTCGCAGTTCGTGGGTTTGAGCCCCGGGTCAGGCTCTATGTTGACAGCTCAGAGCCTGGAACCTATTTCAGATTCTGTGTCTCCCTCTCTCTCTGCTCACCCCCCACTTATGCTCTGTCTCTCTCTCTCTATCTCTTTCTCAGAAACAAATAAATATTAAAAAAAAAAAAGAAGAAGAAGAAGAAGAAGGCAATTAGGAGGGAGATAAGCACTGTGGAGTTTAGAGTCAGATTATTGTCTATCAAACCTCTGCTCAACTCTTTACTAATCGTCTGCTCTTAAACAAGTTATTTTTACCTCTCTGAGCTATGTATCATTTTGCAGTTTTACGTCTATTATAACAACTGCATAACAAGTGTCTAGCACAGTGCCTGCTATGCAGCAAGGGCTCAATAAATGATCATTCTTTTTACTTGACTTACGTATATACTTGATAAAATTCCTTCATCTGGAAAAGTTTCCCCCTTTCTCTGCTCCATATCATGGAGAGTTGAAGACAGCCCTGATTTTTTGGTGACTCAATCACCACTTTAAAACAGCATATTGTCTAGAGAATGCTTTCCCAGAGTGCAGAAAGCATTTGCTCTGTGAAACTGAGCCTCACCACCTCTCCCAGTTTCTTCCCAGTATTATAGGGGAGCTACAGTTTGCAGTTGAACTGTTTCATGCCAACCACATATGAGCTAAATGTGCTCAGACTAGACAATATTACTTATCAATTTATATCTTTTTTATTAAGTTAATTTATTTTTGAGAGAGAGTGCAAGCTGGGGAATGGCAGAAAAGAGGGGGACCAAAGTGGACTCCACAATGTCGGGCTCAAACTCATGAACCGTGAGATCATGACCTGAAACGAAGTCAGATGCTCAACTGACTGAGCCAGCCAGGCCCCTGATTTGTACTATTTTTACATTTAAAACGAAGGTCAGTCAGCTTATAAACATGTATCTAGTATAGTAAGATAAAACTAGAAGACAAAAATTAGGATTAGAAGCAAATGGAAAACAAAGAATGGGCATATAACTGAGCCAGGAATGAACTGAGCACTACAATGCACATACCGGACTTACAGACGCCTCCCTCTGCCATTGGACTAAACATTATGCTTTATTTCATTGGACCTCTCTCCTAGGCCACCTTCTTGCTGTCATGACATTCTCTCTGCGCATGTGTGTACAGATTTCCCTTTCTTTTAAGGACGCCAGTCATCCAGTAATGAGGTTGAAGACCTCACTTTAAATCCATTGCCTCTGGGAAAACCTGTCTCCAAATAAGTTCACATCCTGAGAACTCGGGGGTGAGGACTTGAAAGTGTATATTTTAGGGGGACACAATTCAGCCCCTAACACATGGCTTCTGATAGAACAAACCCGGGACATGTTACTTCGTTTTATTGTGTGTTATATGAGTTTTTCCAAAGATTTTTCTAAATCCTGCTTCAGGCTTTCATGGGGTCTTAAGATGATCATTTAAACATCAGTTACTAGGTAGGGAGCTAGAGAAACCCTCCTCGTGTGGGTTTAAGGATCACTAGGATTCTGCTAAAAGGCCACTTGATGCCCTTTGGTTAAAATACACTGTGAGGGCAGCTGGTAATGGAGGCTTAGTCAGATCTCTTAACCCATATCTGTTTCCTCCTCCTCTGACTCAGTCATACTTTCTTCCATAAGGGTCCATAGTACTCTCTGGAGTTCATGATGGCATCCGCCTTCCAGTCGTTTCCTAGGGGTTTTGCTGAGTACAGTAACCTATCAAAATATCTATAGAATTTGGATCAATGCCTTTTCACACCTCTGAGAGAAACGTCAGAATTCAAGAATCTGTCTTCAAGCCCAAAAACAGAGAAAGCTTTTTGCCTCTTTAGATTTCCTCAACAAAAATAATAAGGCCTCAATCTAATCTTTGTGGCAGTAATGCCTCTGCCTCCATGTTTGAGAGAGAAAGGTGTGCAAATCACAATTTTAGAGCTAGAAGCCTTAAACATTATCCCTTTCTCATTTTCAGGAGAGAGAATGCAGGCTCAGAAAGGAAGTCTCCGGGTTCCCTATCCAGCCATCTTTCTGTTAGGCTTTCTTATCTTTGTCAGACCCAAATACAATGGAACATGAGGACACAATTCAGGTGTCTTTTATCTGAACCCCTAGAGACCATATTTGTTTCTGAATTCAAAAAGTGTTTGCATTCCAGAAAGGTAATTCAGTTCATATACCATATATCCCATAACCTTCCTTGTGGGATTGGGGTAGCACCTTCTAATCAAACACATTAAATAAGCATTTCAGTAGTAAAATGTGTGAGTGTTCACATTACCTGCAATAAAAAAGGATCATACATATCTTCATGGTACTTCATGGGTCATAGTTTGCCCCCAAATGAATTATGAAAAACTTACAGTTTTCAAAGTTTTCAGTACTTTCTGGATATCAGGATTGGAGATAAAGGAGTGTTGGCTCACCATCCTCTAGAAAAGAGATTCTTTTTTCTTTTAATTTTTCTATGTCTATTTATTTTTGAGAGAGAGAGGGAGACACAGAATTCAAAGCAGGATCCAGGCTCTGAGCTGTCAGCACAGACCTGACGTGGGACTTGAACTCACAGACTGTGAGATCGTGACCTGAGCTGAAGTCAGATGCTTAACTCCCTGAGCCACACAGGGGCCCCTAGAAGAGAGATTCTTAAGCTTGGTTGTGAAGAGGAACCATGCCAGGTACCCGCTCTCCCCCACCCCCAACCCACCCACCCAGAAGCACTGAATCATATTCTGTGGGGTGTGGCCTGGGAATCGGAACTTTGGACAAACCACCCACATGATACTGAAGGAGATGGCTGGAGAAACACAATTCAAGAAATACTGCCTAGAGCGCTGTGTTAGAGCATGAGAAACAGGTGGGAACCTCAGCCGGGCTATTTTTATCACATGCCTCTCCCACCACCTCCCTGTGACATGGGTTTGACCCTGCCATCAAGTTTCACAGACTTTTTTCCATGACATTTGGATGGAAAGTGGGTGTCCAAAGGGTATGTGTATGTAAATAATGAAAGAGATGGGAGAGAAAAACAAGGTCAAGTGAAGAGGAGAAAAGTGTTATTCTAAGAATGTTCAAGGTACAGTCTAGTCACCAGATTAAGTCACATGTATTCATTCATTGTTCATTGAGCATCTACTATGAATTAGCCACTGGTACAGGTATTTGCACAACCACAGAATAATTCTATGCCAAATATGCTATTCTTATATTTTTTGCAATTCCCTTTCTTTTCCCCCTTAGGTCTTCTTGTTATGATTTTTTTTGAGGGGTGGGCAGGAGCTGTTTGAAGCAAATTGAGCCCCTCCAGGCTGTAGCTCCATCTGCTGGAATATAAGGAAATGAACCAGTGTCTCATTGTTCTTTAATATACATGATTCTTTACACGTGTATTAAATCATAATTCATTATTTGACCATGTCAGTTGTGCTAATGGAAGTTATTTGTTAACCGAAGGTAAGCATATGAGATAATTATCTGTGAGCCTCATCAGAGAGCATTAGACTAAGCTACATGGTTGAGAAGGCATTAGTGTTAAATAGGTTAACACCCAGGGAAACCTCCCTAATATAGCCTGCACTTGCTGGAGATGAAGAACTGACCTTCTCTGCAAGAGTCTTACTCTAAGCCTGGGCTCCTGAGAAAAGCTTCCAGGCACGGCTCTCACCACCTATCGGCTGATGCAATAGGTAATGAGCTAGGCATGGGGGCACAAAATAACACCAAAAGCTCATTAGTAGACCTTCTGGGGTTAGCATCTGTCTGGGAGAGCCTGACGTTGTTTTGCTGATCATTCATTTCCCCTCTCCTTTAACATCATTCATTTACTCTGCAACACTCATTTTCTCCTAAATTCCCTCTTTTGTTTTGCCTGCCAAAGCTCACGTTTTCACTCTTCCTCTTCTGAAGGTCTGGCCCTCTCAGTTTGTCTCTTTGTATCAGTACCTATGGATGTCTGATGGTCCCTACTGAGGCTTCTATGCAGATGTCTCTGCTTGGAGCAGGATCTCTGCAGGTAGATGCAGATCTCAGTGGGAGGGGGTCTGGGTAAGAAGGTCATGTTTATGTTGAACTCCATCAGCAGCTCACATATGGCCACATAACAGCAGCTGATTTTACACTGTTTGGCTTCTATGGAAATAAAGGATTCGAAAAAGTGGAGAAGACAAAGGAAGTTAAGGAGGAAGAATGAACATTTATGGAGGTGGAAATGGACATGACCCATGTAAGAGCCCATGAGAAAATGAATAGGAAGACCTGCTTCCCCAGTGGAAACTTCACAAAAGCAGGGACTTCATCTGTTCTGTTCTCTGGAGTCCCTACAGGAGGCTGAAAAGGACCTGACCCACAACAAGTGCCCAGTATTTGTTGAATGAATGGACATTATTGTGATAGTGTTAACTGTTACCTAGAAGAGTACCTACAGGTATCTAGAACTTTGTCAATTCTAGAGTGCTTCTCAGTCAACAAATACTGAGGAACATCTGTGCTGCCAGAAAAGGGTTGAGGAAGTAGGCATGAGTCAGCTAAAGTTGGCCATGAATGCCAGACAGGAGTTCTGAAGTAGAAGAAAGTTTCTGTGGCAATCTGACCGTCAGGGAGGGGGCTTCCCACGTGCCAGGCTCTGCAGGACCCTTAGCAAATCCTGCATCAGTAATCGTCACTCAGCTCCTTACTAACTGGGTGACTTGGGACAGGTTTCTTTTCTCACATCTCTGGATTCCCCTCCTCTGCCTGACCTATAAATTATAAATGTTAGGGGTCCTCCATGCTTATGATCTGCCTTCTCTTTACGTATATTTTCTCCTTTAGGTCAATGGCTGGAAATACCACATATATGAAGATAGTCCCCTATTTTTATCTCTAGCCAGACTTCTTTTTTTTTTAACTTTTTAAATGTTTTTATTTATTTTTGATACAGAGAGAGACAGAGCATGAGAGGTGGAGGGGCAGAGAGAGAAGGAGACACAGAACTGGAAGCAGGCTCCAGGCTCTGAGCTGTCAGCACAGAGCCTGACATGGGACTTGAACCCATAAACGTGAGATTGACCTGAGGCTTAACCGAGTCACCCAGGAGCCCATCTAGCCAGACTTCTGATACATGTATCCCAATGTCCAACTGACCTCTTCCTTTGGATGCCTGCTCATCTTTTTTATTTTTTAGCGTGGCCAAAACATAACGCTGGATTTCATCTCATTTTTTTTCTCAAAACCTACCTCAACTCCCGTTTTCCCAGCTCAGTTATTGGCCCTGCCATTCACCTAGTTGCTTCAGCTAGAAACCTATCCTTGGGTCCTCCCTTTCCCCCATTCCCTCCACATCTACCAACAAGTTGCAAAGACTCTACCTCACAAATAGACCCCTTGTCCATTCAATTTTCTCCATCTCCACTCGCTCCCAAACCCAAGTCCCCACCATCTCCTCCCTTCACTGTTGCAGTTGCCACCCTTCTGGTTTCCCAGGATTCCATCATGCGTTCCTGCAAGGCATTCACCAAACTGAAACCAGAGAGCTATTTTAAATTTTAACTTGGACCAGTCTTTGCACTGCCCAAGTCTATTCAGTCTTCTCATTGCATGGAATAACCTCCAAACTCCTTACCATGATGCACAGGGATCTCCTCTTCTTGGCCTCTCCCACTCCATTTCCCTCAGCTCCTCCAGCCCCACTTTGTCCCAACCCTGCTTGCCTTTAAGTCTCTCAAATATGCCAGCCCCCTGTTTGTTTTGAGGCCTCTGCACTCCCCCTCAGGCTTTTCCTGGTTGAATCTTTTCTCATCACTATGTCTTGGCTTAAATGGTACCTTAAAGAGAAGCTTTCTTTAATTATTCTATCCAAAATAGACCAATATACCTGTTACTATGTCTCACAAGACTCTACTGTTTACTTCACAAGACTCTTCACAGTACTTACTTATTTCACTTGTTGACTTGGTTATTTTCAACTAGGAAATAAGTTCCTTAAGATCAAAGATGTTGTCTTACATCCAGATGAATCTCAAGCTCTTAAAAAGTGTCTGAAATAGACTAGACATTCAGTAAACATTTGTTGAATCAATGCATGAGCCTCTATAGACTTCATTTTCTTATTCTGTGACCTAATAAGAATGCAACCTGCTTCGAAGTGTTATTATGAGAGATAAATGAGAAAATGCTAAGGGATCAATAAATGTGAGCCATAATTATTATTACTAATGTTATTTTTCTATATTACTACTAGTAGTAGTCATAGTAGTAGTACCATTATTCTTTTCAACAACACTCATGAGGTAGTCAAAATAACTACAATTTACGGACAAGGAAATGAAGATCAGAAAATCTAAACTGCCTCCTTCAGCTCACTAGGCTCATAGCAAATAGAGCTTGAATGTGAAGAGTAAAGAAATGGAAACCGCTACAGATCTCAAGCTAGAGTGATTGACGGAAAGATATTTCCAATGGAATAAGTTAGTTTTAGACAGAGATGGCTCCAAGAGGAAGATGTATCATGCTGAGCGGAGAGCTGGATACCCAAAATTTGATGCTAGTAAACTATTGGAGTTACAGAACTTTTACTTGGAGGAGAGGTCAGGAGTTTGAGACTGGAACATTAAAAAATATAAGCTCACCATTTTGATCACAGTAGCATATCAGGAAAGCTGTACATCTGGAGTCTATTAACAGTAACACATGCACATATACACACATTTCTCGAGACTGAAGGATGGGTCATGCTCTTCATATAGCTCTCTCTCTCTCTCTCTCTCATCCTTTAATCCACCCATGCTCATACCTACCCTGCCCTCACTGTAATCTCCTTTGGTATTTCTGTTCCTAGACCCTTCCTCACAGCATCCCATATCCATTTTGGAGGCTCCCAATAAGATCCTCAAGAATTAACTTTAGGACTCTGATGTAAGTGTTTACCATTACTGTAGGATCATGCTCGGGTAGGGTGAATTGTACTGAATAGAACAACAAAGCAAAATATGACAACAAAACTCTTTCTCATATTAAGATTCTAAAAACAGCTAAGGAACCATTCTAAGCACTTGATACATGTTAAATAATTTGTTCCCTATAACAACCTTATGAAATAGAGGCTGTTATTTTCTTTTTTTAGAGTAGATATTGAGACACAGAGTGGCTAAGTTTGAGAGCTGAGGTTCTAACCCATGAAGCATAGTTTTAGCCTTGTTGTTCTAAAACCATTAGGCTACACAGTGTAATGTGGATTCTATCTCTCTACTCTATCTTTCTAAAGATCCATTCCCCATCAGAGTTGAAGGAGAGAGAGGAAAGAGGTAGAGAGAAAGCTATCCTGCCACAGAAATAGAGATTCTATGCATAAGTCTCGGAAAGGAGAGAATAGAAGTACACAGAGGACACCAAGTAGTTGAGAAAAGAGTCTGAAAGTGTTTATATCAGAGATTAAGAAAAAGAAGTCTGAAATAACAAACATGGGTCATGTAGTTCCCTAGAAACCAAGCATTTCAAGGAGGAGGTGGTCAATAGTATCAAAAGTCTCTTAAACTGAGGGAAGAAAATTAGGTTCACAAATAACTTCAGAGAAGTATTCTTTTTATTCTTTAAATTTATTTATTTTGAGAGAAAGCAAGCACCAGTGGAGAAGAAACAGAGAGGAGAGACAGAATCCCAAGCAGGCTCCACACTGTCACCACAGCTCCCAGTGCAGGGCTTGAACTCACCAACTGTGAGATCATGACCTGAGCCAAGATTAAGAGTCAGACACTTAACCAACTGAACCACCCAGGCACCCTCAAAGAAGTATTCTTATTTTTTTATGTTTTTAAATTTATTTTTGAGAGACAAAGAGAGATAGCACGAGCAGGGGAGGGTCAGAGAGAAAGAGAGATACAGAATCTGAAGCAGGCTCCAGGCTCTGAGCTAGCTGTCAGCACAGAGCCCAACACGGGGCTCAAACCCAAGAACTGTGAGATCATGACCTGAGCCAAAGCCAGACACTTAAATGACTGAGCCACCCAGGTGCCCCTAAAGTATTCTTTAAAGAAAGAAAAAGGGAGAGAGAGAAGTTTTCTTATATAGTAGGAGATATAGAAGCCAGATTACTAGTGAAGTGGGTGATAAGTGTAAGTAAAAGGTAGTCCCTTCCACACATTTGATAACAAACAGAAGTAGGTAAGTAATATCATCGCTAAAGAAGACAACAAGTTAAAGGGAGATATTTGCTAACCAGGAGGCCTAAAAATACTGAAAGGTAGAATGCAGGAAACAAAAAGAGTGGAGAATAAAGATGTAAAAGAGGGAGAGAATAACAAGAGTACAAACACCCTTCAAAGTTGAGCTGACAAGTTCTTAAATTTGGACATATAATAGAACCACCTGGGAGCTTTGAAAACAAGCTTCTTATTTAATTAGTCTGAGAGTGCCTAGGTATCAAAATATGCAATATTTCCTGATTGATTCTAACATGCACCCAAGCCTGAGAATCACTGACCTAAGACACAGAAAGACTGCCTGTTCTTTGAATATGAAAATAAAAACAAAGAAAAAGATGTAACAATAGATTGTTTGAATTGAAGATAAGTTTAATTGATGAAGCTCACACATGTTGGCTCGGATCATTTTGGTAAAAAAAAAATAAATGTTTAAATAGGTGGTTTGATTACCTGGGATGAGGGAAGAAAGGAACTTAAAGACAGAGGCCCTTCAAATCCCTCCCATCAGGAGAACACTGAAGAGGATCCCTCGGAAGAGAAGTAACAGGAAACATGAAGAGGTAATGACCTTGGGGTCCCTGACTCCTCACTGAACCAGGACTTCACTCTGATTGGGCCTCTTACAGCTGTGCTCCACAGACAAGTGGAGGTGTAGGGAAAGCTGATGGAGAGTGATCCATAGTTGGGTTGGGCTCAGGAAGCTCAAAGGAAGAGAACGTCAGTCTATATGTAGTCTAGTGTTGTGGTATAGTTGGTTAGAGAACAAGTTGAGTAGATTTGGAGAGTGGGAAAGAAGGCCAGTAAGGAGGTTGTAGTTTGAGGAAGAAGCATTCACAACCAAGACTCCAAATGGGAAATAATCCTTTGGGATCTATAACTCTTAGGCACATAAAAATATTTAACATTCAAATATATGTTTCCCTCTAAAGTTCAGTGAAACTTTGTGAAATGAGCAGATTCTCAGATCAATCACCAGACATAGCTCTACCAACAACAGCTATTAGATCACCCTCTGTGGATCTCCAGGGCTCAGTGTCCTCACTTACACTAGGAAGGGACTTGCTTGGATAATTTCTTATAATTTGTACCTGAACAACTCATCAGCATGTTGGGTTGCTTAGCTGCATACATCATCAACCTAATAAAAATATTCCTCCTTAGGATAAGTTATTTCCTATTCCTTCCCTACCCCAAAATATTTTAATGCCTTCTCTTGCCTCCATGTTCCCATCCCCCCAGTGGCTATAGCAATCTTGATATTAGAAATAGGCATCTTGAGGGGAAAAACCTCAAGGTTCCCATTTGTTTTCTCACATTAAACTAGCAAATGTTTACCGGTAATCCACTAAAAGAGATGGAGACTTATTAAAACCAAAAACAAGTCGCTCATGGGAAAGCTTTTGTGCACTTAAGCATAACTTCTCATTTGTGTCAGCCAAGAGTTGTACTGACTTATACTGTCAGGCATTTTAACCAAATTAAAGTATCACACTATCATTACGAGTTTCACAATTTGTATCCTAGAGTTTTCTTCTTCTTTTTTCTTTAACCAACAAGTTGAGTTTAAGGTAAAATTTCAACCTGCAAAGTGAGCAGGCAGGCTCATCTAGCAGAGTCAGCTGACTTGCTTGTTTCATTTTAAATGAAACTAACTTCTGCTCTTGATTCTTCCTCCTCTCCTCTCCTTTCACCTACTTCCTGAAAATGTCATTCAGGTCAGAGTTCTCAGATGCAAACCAGGTGCTGCAACACTGGAGACTCCATAGCACTGTAGCTGTAATGTTTAGACACGGGTTTATGAGTGAGCAGAGTCTAATGACAGAATCTTCTGTATGATGCAGATCCCACAGAAATTTTGAATTTCTTAGTTACCAGTGAGCTTGGTGATAGAATTAGAAACTGTGTGTGTGTGTGTGTGTGTGTATGTGTGTGTACACATCATATATTTGTAGGTATATGTATATAGATGTATATGTGTATCCATCCACCAGATTGCAAATGAAGTCTCCTGTAATACAAAGAAACCTTATTAAAAAGTTATTCCATCACTAGCAATAGCAGTAATAATTTATACTATTCAGTACACTTCCACATATGGTAATCTTCAGAATTGTGCAGAAGGTGGCTGGGCATTCATTCAGTCAACTGTCCTATCTCGTGGGGGGCAAACAGCCAAACTGCCCATTGAGCCAAATGGTCGGGTAGTTTGAGGAAAGGCCAGGTATTGACAGAGGCTGATTGTATCTGAGACTCAGAAGGTCAAGAAGTGATACACGAGGGGCTAAGGAATCTCCAACACAAGATTTACAAAACCTGACAGCTGGGTAGGGACAATACTGTTTTAGAGCCAAGCCACCAGGTGGGTACTCATGATTGGCAGCTTGCTGGAGCAGCATATTCTCACTTTGTCAGGAAGAATGCCCCATATTTAATATCAAAACATCTTAGGGACCTCCACCCCCCACTGCTAATTGCTGTCTTCTTTGTATCTGTTCATTGAGAAAGACACAACAATAAACATCAACTAGAAATCACTAAATCTTTGTATTAAATTCATGCTTCAGAAATTCCAGCAGAACTCAGCCAGTTTTTGATGTATTGCCTTCAGTCCCAAATTCCTTCCACAGCTGCTCTACGCACATGGATTGGACGTTTAAAGCATTTCCCCTTTACAGTGAGCACAATATCATGCTTTGTTAGTGAGGGCCTGGCTGGAATGACAGCAGGAGGGGGGCCCCTCTTCCTGGTTTTGGTGTGCTCTGTTTTGCTCTTTCTTGCTCCTGCTGCATGATTGGTTAGTGGTGCCATGTATGGGGCCATCTAGTGGTACCCTGCCCCGGCCACATGCCTCATGCCCAGAGCTACAGTCTCTCAGCCACTATTCAGCCCCAGCCCAGGCCTGTGCCCACCTTTGAATAGTGCCTCCAATGTGAGTGTGCTCCAGGCTTCACGTCCACAGGGACAGCCAACTCCCTCCATGCACCCTTCTTGAACCGCTCCTCCATGCATTCGCCCACCGCCCCAGTTCCCCTGTGCCCTGAAGGATGATTCCCCATGGCTCTCCTGACATATACATGGAGCTCTCAGTCATGCTGCTAGAACAGAATACACAGATTGGGTGACTTAAACAATAAACATTTCTCTCTTACCCCTTTGGAGGCTGGAAGTCCGAGATGAGGGTTCACACATGGTCAGGTTTTTGGTGAAGTACTTCTTCCCAGTTTATAGATGGCCGATCTTCTTGTAGAGAGGAGAGAGATTGGAAGAAAGGTCTAGCTGTCTTCCTGTTTTTCTGAGGATGCTAATCCCACCAGAAGCTCCACCCTCATGACCTGATTTCCCTCCAAAGACCTCACTTCCAAATACCGTCCCATTTGGTCCTAGATGTATGCACTTGAGAGTAACATAAGATTCAGTTCACAGCATGCACCCCTCACATGCCCACCCACAAGCCTGTTTGCCCATGCTGAAGCAGGAGATTGCTTCCTGCTTGCCCAGCAACTATTAACCAGCCTTGGTCCGGAAAACAACCACCCTGTCTGACATGCAGTGGGTTGTAAACACACCTTCTCCAGCGAGACCTGAACCCCAGCCTGAGGAAAGGAACACCTCCTTCCAAGCCATGCATCCATGGGTACTCTTCCTCAGTCCTAGGATGCCTTTTAAAATTCTCTTTACATCTTATGGTTACTCTTCTATCATATTTTAGTAATTCTTTATATTAAACTTCCCCTGTTTCACATTACCATTTGGTTTCTGTCTCTTGATTAGACTGAGATTAATAGAAGTTCATTTGGAAAAGTAACAATACGTATGTGTTAGAGATATTCAATCTCCGGGCAATGTTTAGAGTATAAAAGGATTCTCAAATCCCTTGCAACTGCTCCCTGTAATCTTCTGAGTGTCCACAGTCATCAGGTTGGGAAACATAGTGCTAGAACTGCCAGGAACCAAAGCATAAACAGTAAAGTGGAAATAGAGCTGTTGGGAGAAGCAACCCACTTTCCGGTCATGCATGTTCCACTTGTAAACTGGGTATTCTTGAGCATCTTACCTAATACCACCCTTGCCTTATATCCTTACCCATAAAACAGATGCTTAATAAATGTTGGTGTCAGCTTTACTCTTCTTTCCGCAGCCCTTCTCAGATCTTTATGATTGTGTTTGCTGCTGTTTCTCCTTCCTAACCTGCAGGCTCCATCCCAGTCCAGCTTTTGAATGTATCTTGATTGAGAGTAGACCCAGCCCCCTTCTCCCCATTTCTTCAATCCAAGGCAGACTTAGTGTTTAGGAAATTCATAGATTCTGAACCAAGAGGAGACAGGAGTCACCACCCAACATCAACACTGTTTCCCAACACTCAAAACTCCCTCAACCCCTAACCCACAGCATTCATCTCATTCCTCCATTAACAACCATTTCACCAGGGAGTTAGAGAAGATTAATGTGGCCTAGCTTGCAGCACACAAATTCAAATATCCCAATATGACTTGTTTCTTCCACCTCCACACTTTTCATCCAATTAGGAGCTTTTCCTTTCCCCTCCAATTCTTAGCCCAGCTGGCCCTGGGCTTTCACATTCCAGGATCTTTCTCTAGACATCTAAATCTCTCTTCTATTTCTTACCAGAACAATTTATTTCCACCCAATCCAACATTTCCTCAGCTAAAGAGAGGCCCTTCCGATACTAAGACCACCCATGAGGAGGCAGTGAGGAATTATAAATAAGAACAAAAATCTTTCACAATCATATCTCTGCTTGTGCTTTGGCATTTTATGATTTCCAATAACAATGTTTCTTTGTGTTGTACAGATTTTAGAAGCTACATAACCAGGATGTCTTATAGTACCTTTGTGGTAGTGACAAGTGTCTATACAAATTATGTTGATTGAATTGACTCTGAAGTTGATTTCTTTCACCTTTCAATAACTAACTTTATAAATTACTGAAATGCAATTTGTGGTTTGCCTCATGGTGCTTCTCAATATTTTATTTTTAATTATTCTAAATTTTACTTGAGAGAGAGAGAGAGAGAGAGCATGCACACATGCATGAAGGAGAGGAGCAGAGGGAGAGAGAAAGAATCTCAAGCAGGCTCCACTCTCCGTGGGAGTCACCTGGGATCATGACCTGAGCCAAAATCAAGAGTTGGTCCCTCAGCAGACTGAGCCACCAGGCGCCCCTCACTGTTTTATTTTTAAAGACAACTAGTCTCAAGAAAAAATGGAATAGAAGACTATATTTATGGTAGCATCTAAAAAAATAAAATACAAAGGCACCTGGTTGGCTCAATCAGTTAAGAGACTAACTCCTGATTTCAGCTCAGGTCCTGATCTCACTGTTTATAGGACTGAGCCCTGCTTGAGGTTTTGCACTGAGAGCATGGAACCTGCTGGGGCTTCTATCTCTCCTTCTCTCTGCCCCTCCTCCACGCATTCTCTCTCTCTCTCTTCAAATAAATAATTATACTTTAAAAATTAAAAAAAAACACATTGGAGAAAAGCTGAACTGAAAATATAAAAATTTATTTGACAAAATGTTCAAGTCCGTCTGAAGAATGCAACAATATACTCTGAAGGGATTTCAACTATGCCACCCCAAAATATGCCACTCCAGTAAGGACTGTTTGGGGCCAAAGCAGTTGAGAAAAAGAAGACACACAAAAACTCTATCCTAACCCCTCGACCAGGAAGGGCAGGATGATTCTTAATAACCAGAGGCCACTCTAGACTTTCCTCAGCTCTACAACTCTACATAACAAACCTTACTAACTAGCCCTTACCTGTCACTCTTTTCCCCCTCACATTAATCTTCCTACAGTCTGCCACCCCTAAAAGACTAAACCCTCCTTCTTTTGTCTTGTCCTCTCTTAACAAATTTATTCTTCTTTTGTCAAGATGTTATAGAAGTCCTAGTATCAACCACCTTCTTGAGTTATTCGTCACTGAGGTTTCTCCACCATGAGCACAGCATGTGTTAATAAACTGTTTTTCTCCTGTTAATTTGTCTTTTGCCAGTCTACTTTCAGGGCCTCAGCTGAAGAACCTAGGGGAGTGGGGGGGGGGTTCCTCCCCTACATTTTAAATGAATATAAAGACTTGTCTTGGATATTGTACATAGGGAGACTCAATAATGAAAAGATGTCAGTTCTCCTTAAGTTAACTTCTAAATATAGTATTGTCTCAATAAAAGCAACACCATAAAGTTCATGTGGAAAAATAAAACAATTTAAGTAACCACAATAAAAAAAAAAAAGGAATACCAGGAGATTCAATTTACCAGATAATAAAACAGGTCACAAAGTCTTATTAATTAAATGTGTGGTATTGGTACATGAACAGAAAGACCAGTGGAATAAAATAAAATCTTCAAATATTGACACAAATTTATATGATAAATTTGACATCCATATTAATAGAATAAAGATCGACATTTAGATTAATAGGACAATTGGTTGTCTATTTAAAGAAAAGGTAAGTTTGGATCTATACCTCACATTGTACATTAGGAGAAGCCTTTAATTACATCAAATGTTAAAAGTAAAAATAAAGAGGGGTGCCTGGGTGACTCTGTCGGTTAAGTGTCCGACTTCAGCTCAGGTCATAATCTCACAGTTTATGGATTCGAGCCCTGCCTTGGGCTCTGTGCTGACAGCTCAGAGCCTGGAGCCTTCTTCAGATTCTGTATCTCCCTCTCTCTCTCTGCCCCTCCCCCACTCACACTCTGTGTCTCTCTCTCCTCAAAAATAAATAAACTTAAAAAAATTTTTTTAAGTAAAAATAAAGAATAAGTTAAAATGGTGGCAGAAAATATGGGTGAATTCCCTGCTAACCTTGGCATAGAAAAGGCTCTTACATCATTGAAAATAAAGAAGCCAAAAAATTAAAGAAGGTAAGTTAAATTACATAATTTCTTTTTAAAAACAATCCATTTGCATGGCAAATGAAGATAAACAAAGTAAATGACAAAATGCTAAACTGGAAAGAAATTGTAAATCATATCAATGACAAATACTGTTCTCCTGAAGAGATAATGTACTCCTTAGGAGCCCACAGAAATTAACGAAGATTAGGAATAATCCAATAGAAAAATGAGCAAAGTACATGAATAGACATTTCACAGGAAAAGAAATATTCATAGCCAAATAGAATAGAAATTGATATGATCAATACAAATGAAAACTACATTACCATGAAGGGCGAAATGGTCCAGTCCCTGCGGAGAAAAGTCTGGCAATACTTGCCAAAGCTATGGTCTAGTGTTCCCTGGACCTGGCCATCACACATCTGACCATCTTTCCTACAGGCACATCTGCACACATAGTAAATGAAGATGTACAAGGCCACTTATTGTGGCGGAGCTTGGACAGAACCCAAAAAAACCATGGGACATTTACATAACTAATACGATGCAGCTGTAAAAACATAATGAAAACATTTTAGAGAGCGATGTCCAGCTGTATATACTGTTAAGTAAGGAAAACCAAGTACACAACAGTATATATTATATGCTACATTTTGTGTAATGAAATGAAGAGGACAGGTAAAAATATATTTTATTCTTATCTTTTTGCGAGTGCATAAAGGAATATTGGAAAAAGAAATGTCAACAAACCAAAACTAATACAAAGAGTAGGGAGTTGAGAGGACAGGACAGATGGGAACAAATGCGGAGTGAACTTTCTTGTGTGTACTTTTTATATCATTTTGATTTTTGAATCATGTAAATGTGTTACCCACTTGGAAAAAAATACTGTGTTCTTTGAAACAAAGGATTGCTTTGCATTGCAAATAAGTCAAAGAGCAGGGCCTTGGACCCAAACAAGAAAGTTCTTAGTTTCCACACTTTAAACATGACTCTTACAGCAGTTTTCTTCTTTGGAACATGACTTTTTAAGCTGTTTTTTTTTTTTTCATAATGGGATGAGTCATGGTAGATTTTTACATTTAATCTCAAAATGTTTCCCTCCTCGCACACTCACGCATTCACACCGTACCCCCGCCAGTCATGCCCTTCTCTCCCTCGCACCCCAACCCGGCTCAGCCATGTGCCCACTGCGTCAGTGGCCATCATCTACCAGCCTCCTCCAGAGCTCTGACCCAGCTGCATTCATGCTTCGTCACCCTTGTGTTCAGTTTGTACCAGAAGTGAACCCAAAACATCAAAAGCCCTCACCCTCATACCTATTTAGGATCCCATAAAAAGGAAAATAAAATAAAGCTTCAATGTAACCAAAATACTTTGACAATGACTTGGAACAAAATTATGAAGTGAGGGTTGTCAATGATCCTCTGCCATTTCTGTGCTGTCTTCAGTAGGGTGCTCAGCCCCCGCTTGCTGCCCACCGCCATATTGTAACCCATCATTAACAAGAAGAGTGCCACTGTGGTGGGCCCAACATAAGGTAGCTGCTATTGTTATGTACTGATTTCTTCTCTCTTTCCCTTAATCCATTTACTGCTTAAGAAAGCTGTTATTACTTCCCACTTTTATAAGGTGACTTGAACCGGAGGCACAGAAAATTAAGTAAATGCCCAAATTAATATTTCAAGTATAGTTGACCCTTAAACAATACAGGTTTTGAATTGTGGGGGCCCACTTATATGCAGATTTTTTTGGCAAATGCAATATAGTACTGTAAATGTGTTTCCTCTTTTTTTTGGTTTTCTTAATAACATTTTCATTTCTCTAGCTTACTTTATTATAAGAATACAGTATGTAGTATATATTCAAGATGTGAGTTAATTGGCTGTTATCCATCAAGAATAGGCTATATAGAAACCAACTTGGTAATAAACTATTCAGAAAAAAGAAATAAATATAGAACACCTACTAAAAAAGAAGAATAGGCTATTAGTATTTAAGTTTGGGGGAGTCAAAAGTAATACACAGATTTTCAACAGTGTAGGTTGTCAGCGCCCTTAACCCTTGAGTTGCCCAAGGGTCAACTGTTCTCAAAGTAGCAAAATCAGGATGGAATCCAAGTATGTCTTGTGCCTAAGCAGACCTCTCTCATCTGACCCATATTTACACAACCCCCATTTTCTCTTCATGAAGAAAGGAAGATTTCTCTCTTTGAGTTGCCTAATTTCTTAGGGGGATATTGTTGTGGAAATCAATGTGGGAAATTAAATGTGCTCGAGTAAGAATGGATGATAAAGGTTTACTGACAGCCAATCATCATAGCTAAGGTTATTCAGCACTTACTATACACTAGACACAGCAAAATGCTTTGTTTATGCAATATTTTAGCCTTTATCACATTTTTAGAAAGTAGGAATTATAGTCACTTTCATTTTATAAATAGACATTTAAGCTTGGAGGACTGGACATTCCCAGGTGAGAAAGTGTCACATCCTGAATGGACCACATCTCGAGCCTGGCACATGGCCATCATACCCTTATCCCTCAGTCACACCTCCAAAGACACTTGTAACTAAAGAAAGCAGCCTTGGAAATCACAGCTTTAGCCCCAAGAAATAAATGTATGCTAGTGATCTTCTAGTCTCCAGTGCATGAAGTAGCCTTCTTGCCTAGGCTTTCCATCCATACATATCTTCTCTGACCCTGGGTGCCTTGGTTCCCTTGAAATCAGACATAAGTTGAGTTCCTGTAGTGGATCAGAATAAGAATTTTTTTCTCCTTAGGTCTCAAGGGATTCATGGTAGATGCCTCCAAGAAATGATACCCCCATCCAGACAAGTTGCATCCCCACAATATCTGGTCGGTCAGCACGTCCCAAGGCTGGTTAGTTCTCTTTTTCAGCCCCAAACCATTTTTTTCAACACTTTCTTTTTTATTTTTTTATAAAATATTTTTTAAAGTTTCATTTATATTTTTATTATATATATTCTATTTATATATTTTAAAGTTTTATTTACACCGCATCAGGGGCTCAGACTTATGACCCCAAGATCAAGAGTCTCATGTTCTTCCTACTGAGCCAGCCAGGCACTCCCTTCCAACTCTTTGTAAGTATAGTTTTCCCTGCTGGTCAGAGAGAGGTTGTACAAATAACCCCAGGAGGGCCTTTCCTCAAGAATGTCCCAGGGAACTTTAAGTCCATAAGATGTTTTGCCTCTTCCCCGAAGTGTAATTTAAATATTTTGGGAAATTCTCTAGAATGGTGTCACCCATGCATTTTATCTTACTAGAATTTAACTATACTCACCTCACACACAAAAGAAGAAGAAAGTGTGGGGGTGGGCAGGTCCCCCCATTTCAAACTAGACTTGGTCTCCACCATCAAAGGAATAGAGACATCGCCATTAAAATGCAAAGAGAAACAAAAACATTAATTCTTTGCTCTTGTAATTCCTTCAGCCGAGCTATATTCTTAAAGGTAGTTCCCCTCCTCGTAAGCAACTATAATTATTTGAAGGATCATTCTGACTGTATACTATTTATGCCTTTTTAAAATCTCTTTAGTACAGGCCATTCTCCTACTTCTATAAATTTAAGGTTTATTGGAACATAGGCACACCTTTGTTTATATATCATCTGTGGCTCTTCTCATGCTACGACAATAGAGTTGAGTAGTTGGGACATACACCATATGGCTCTTGGAGCCAAAAATATCTATTATCTGGCCCTTTAACAAACAAACAAAAAGGCCAACCCCTGCTTTAGAACATCACCCTGTGCAAAACATGACCCCACTGTAGTGGTTGTGGGTTTTATGATAGAATTAAAGCAAGAGTTTCCATTAGGATCTGGTGCCTCAGTTTTGTTGACTGAGCTTTTAGCCACTCCTCTGTAACCCTTTCTAAACTTCAGCTTCTTTGTCTATAGAGCAATATCCATAAGAATAACACTGGTTCATAGGGTTGTGAGCATTCAGAGAGCTACCACATGTAAAGTGCACACATACTACTAAAGAAAGGAAGCAAGTCCTCAAAGGTATCAGTTATTATTATCAATATTATTCTTGATAATATTATCAATATTTTGATTAAGATTAGTGAACATGTTAGCATAGTTAAGAGTCGAAAAAGAATTTTAGAAATAGAAAGTTTTACTTTGTTTACTCTATCATTTCCCAGCATTCTATGACCAGAATATTGGCCTTTCCAATGTTCTCTGGCGACCCTCCAGAAATACTGCCCTGCCTCTAGTCATTGGTGGGAAGAGTTTGTCTTCCTCCAGGTCTTGCCTCCCCTCTTTTCTCTTTACCTTTCTGTCATCTCTTGCTCCTCATTTTTTTTCCTTCTGTGGTCCAGCTCTTCCTCTGAAGTGCTTAATATTTTAGGCCTCAATGTTTTCTTATCCCTCATTTCCAACTCCCAGCCAACGGAATGCCAGCCAGTGTGTAGATGAGCTAGTCTTTGCTAATAGATTAGCGTCTGAGGATGATACCCCTTTGCATTCTAATAGGACCTTCTGGACACATTGATGCCTTACCCAGAGGAATCATTTCACTCAATCCAAGAACCTAAGGCATCGGAATAGCCAGGTAAGAAAAAGATGCTAGGGCAAGGGGCCATTCAACACTTTTCCATATGTAGTACACATCTGTCTATAAATAGACTAGTCTAAGATAATAGCTAAAGGAATATCTGGGCACTTATTTGATTAAGGAAGGTAGGGAAATAACTTGGAAACAAATCCCCATCCCCACATGGATGTTGACACTGCCCGCTTCAACTGGCTAATGCAACCTCCACCTCTGCTTCATAGCATTTCAACATATTCTGCATTTCTTCATGCCGGTTCACCTCTGCCAGACAGTTACCTCCTGAATAGCAAGTATCATGTCTTGTACATCTTAGTTTCTCCAAGTGATAGAGATCTTTGTGGTAATAGGAAGGAAGGTAAAGAGGATGGGAGGGAGAGAGGAAGAAACTTTTTTACCAGCCTTGGGACTTTCTCCTCACTGAGTTTTTCTTTGCTTAAAGGTTCCTTTGACTTGGTTTCATTTCATAACTCGGGGAGAGGGTATTTGATGTGAGATGACAGTTGATGCAGATGGTATAAATAAATGGCAGTTTAAAGTTCTTGGACTTGACCATAATCTGGTAAAGACGCATGCCCTGGAAGAGTCGTAAGATCCAGGATGTGAAATGGTGATTGCCTCCCT
This sequence comes from Suricata suricatta, assembly GCF_006229205.1. Classification (NCBI taxonomy): domain Eukaryota; kingdom Metazoa; phylum Chordata; class Mammalia; order Carnivora; family Herpestidae; genus Suricata; species Suricata suricatta. The sequence goes on from NC_043706.1 coordinate 119,245,130, forward strand.
ATGTAGTCGACCCTTGATGTTTTCCCCATAAAGGCACCTGATACAAGCTGGGCTTCTCCTTAGGAATTTGAAACTTTGGTGGTAATCCCAAGCACTGACATTCCATTGATGAGGAAACCAAAACTCAGAAAGATTAAATGCCTATTCAAGTCCCCACAGTTAGTAACGTGGTAGACCTTGAATCCAAATTCAAATGTTAGACTCCAAAACCCCTTCTCTGTTTGCTACAAACACTATCTCTTGAAATAATTTTGAAAAGATTATTTTAGCCATTTCTGAGAGGAAATCAGGCTCTCTTTCCACACCAAACCCATATTTAGTAATACAGGCACATCTTTAAATGTCTCTGAAAGGAAGACTAAAGCATAGGACATGCTCACCTAATGAATTCAATACTTTATTATGATCTTGACCAATTTTTATAACATGCATTACTCTAGAATCAACAAAAATGGGCATTCCTGACCATTCTGCATCGGAACACTCATTTTTCCATTTTTTCAGTGTTTGTGCACCTATACCAGATGGATAGCTCCTATGAAGGAAGGATCATGTACTATGTCCCTGGAGCCGCCAGGAGCAAAAGCAGAGTCTGGGCCTATTTTCCTTCCTTCTCTTCTACAGGTGAGGAGGTAAACTATATTCACTTCCTAAAAATTCTTCCTATGTTACCTTGTCTGATGGGCCTGACCTGTGTTTAGAACACAATCTGAAAGAGGAATTACAATATTAGAAAAGGAACAGGACACAGTACTAAGTAGCTCACTGGATCAGCAATGTTTTATTAAACACCAGGTTAGTGCTGGAGACACAGAGAGAAACAAGAAGACTGCTCACACTTAAGTTGCTGGGGGGATAGAGAGAGAGGTAAAGTAAGAATCACAGCCTAATGAGATAAAATGACTTGAGGAAACACAGGGGTGCCATGGTACAGAGCAGTGGTCTTTGATTTGGAGTGTATGTCCCCAGGGCATAGCAAAACTTCTGAAGGGCATGTGGATACAGATAGTTCAGAATAGATATTCAGATTCTCAACATCCATATTTCTTTCTTCTTAAAGTTCATCTGCTTGAGAACCTCCTTTTGGTAAAAGTAAAATGTTGCATTTCTTTTCAAACATAAACAATATTCTCACATTGTGATGAAAATCTGGGGAGATACTAAAGTGGGTATGGAGGGCAAAGGAAAAAACAAGAAATTGCAGTAGATAAAATTCCTAATTGTTAAGGAAATACTTGTCCATGTATTTTTTTTCTCCAAAGGATGATGATGATGGCTGCCAATAATATGGTATACTTTTTCTCCATTGGATTCATTTAGAAAGTCATGTAACGTTTTCATTGAAATCTACTCTTTAGAATACAGCAGAAATTACAACAGTGACCACTGTTTAAGCTTATGATGAATAATTACAGAATATCAAACTGAAAGTACACAAAGCAGCACATAGTTTTTTAAAATGATTTTAGGTGGGGCACCTCGGTGGCTCAGTCAAATGCCTGACTTTTGCTTTGGGCTCAAGTCATGATCTTGTAGCCATTGGATTCAGCTCCCCAGCAGGCTCTGTGTTGGACACGAAGCCTGCTTGGGGTTCTCTCTCCCTCTGCTCCTCCTTCCACTGGCATGTTCTCTCTCTCTTTTTCTCCCTCTCTCTCAAAAATAAATAAATAAATAAATAGAATAGAATAGAATAAAAAGGGGACTGGAGGAGACAGTGACTGAGCAGCTGGGAAGGGCTAATGGTGGCTGTCATGGTGGAGCACGGGAGAACTTTCCGGAGGGAACCAGCATGTACCACGCCTCAGAGGAAACAGAGAGCCTGGAATGTTTAGATTGGGCAGTCATACAGCTTAAACACAAGCAATTGGTGGAAAATGAAGGTGGGAAGGATGATAGAGAATCACCTGAAGAAGAAACAACCTACCTTAGCAATGCCACTTCATTCTCTTTGTCATGAGTCTGGGCCCGGGGTGATGGTTGAAATGGACTTGAGCCCCGAGAACCTGGGGTTCTATCCCAGCTCCATTTCTATGATCTGTGAAAAGTTAGACACATAGTCTTCTGGGTTGTTATTTTGGTAGATGCCAAAACTGCAAAACAAGGAACATTCAGAGTACTTCATAGAACTGTTCTAAAAATTAAGTAAAGAAAACCTAGCATAAGGCATTTGGCACAATGCCTGTTATATAATAAGCACAAGGAAAAAAATGTCTATTTCTATTATTTCTAATACTTTAATCTGATCCTATCATCCTCTGCTTCAAATCTTTGAATTGTTACTTTTTGCCTTCATAATAAAAAGCCAAACTCTCTAAAGTTATCTGAACCTCCCCTCTTCCTATGTTTTAGTGGAAACACCTATCCAGCCCTCTCCCCAGAAAGGAAATGAGAAAAGTCATGAAGTAATATCACCATGAGCAAGTTAAACTGTCACAGATGATACTGCGTGAAAGGGCCTAGTGACCTCCTCTAAGTCAAGAAATCAGGGACTCCGTCCCCACGCGCAGCTCTGCCCCCCACCTGCTCTCTGCTCTCCTAGTCGTGCTCCATTCAGTTAGTGCTTGGCGTGGCAAAACTTTGTTGAACTCATTCTAAAATGAGGCAGAAGAGAGGCAATGTAATCCAATTCTGGAATGACAGGTCTTTATTGAGAGATACTCAGTACAGTGAAATAGAGAGAAGGAAAGTTAACAAGTGATTTTGAAATATGTGGTTGGAATTGCCCCAATCAAAATACCTTTTGGTTCATTTTTAGTCCTTTTTTTTTCTATTTTATTTTATACTATTTGAGAGAGAAGCTTTTCAGGTGGGGACAGAGCAGCCATTATCATTACACTTATCCTGTCTTTCAGTGTAGCCTCCCCACGTTCCTCTCTCTGCTGGCAGGGAGGAGGCTATTAGCTTTGTCTCACAGATGACTAGAAGGCCTGGAACCTAGCATTTGTAATGTCCTGACCCTACTCACAGTTCTCTGCGTCTGTATGCTCAGGTGTGTGTGTGTGTGTGTGTGTGTGTGTGTGTGTGTGTGTAGAGGGTGTTCAGAAGGAAAGTGGCAGAAGTCATTATCTCTGCCTCAACAAATGTCATATGTCACCATGATACTCAGACTATGACAATAAACATGGAGAGACAGAGGACACATTTCTGATACATCCTAGGAGTTTAATCTAAGGAAATTAATATCTGATGAAGTGAAACAAAGGAGGTAAAATAGATATCTAAGAAAATACCCATATCTCTAGCTTTGGTGACTAAATGGATAGCTATACCATTCATTGAGGCAGGAGTTATGGGCTTAGTGATTTAACTTATGTGTTTGAGGTCCTTCCACAAGATAGTTAAATGGAGAATGTTAGTAGGCAGCTAGATATATGGGTCTGAAGAACAGGTGTGAGATCAGAGCTTGGGGTACAGAATAGGTTGTAATTAAAGCTGCTAGCTATTGACAAGCTTACCTAGGTAAAGTAGCTGGTGCTAAGAAAAGGAGAACAAAGACAAGCCTATGAAATTGCATCATGTAAAGATAAGAAGCCACAAAAGAATCAACAGAAGGTTAGAGTGAAAACCAGAGAGAATATTATCTGAGTAACTAATAGAAAAATGAGAGTCAAATGGGAAAGAGGTGGCGAACAGGACTCATTCATTCACTGATTCATTCATTCGTCAAATAATGAATGCCTAATAAGTGCCAGTGATTGTTCTGATGTTGGGGACAGAGGTAAATATGAAACTATCTTGCTCTCAGGGAACTTTGTTTATTGAGTAAGACAGACAAAAAAAGACACTTACAGTATAAGATATAAGGAACAAATGAGGGTGATCTGTGATGACACAGGTATGCCTGAGCCTTAGGGACAGCACTTTCAGTGGGGTGACAAAGGCAAGTATAAGAGTATGCAGCTGTTACATTTAAGAAACTTGATTCAGCAATAGCACTGCTAGGGATTTACCCAAGGGATACAGAAGTGCTGATGCATAGGAGCACATGTACCCCAATATTCATAGCAGCACTGTCAACAATAGCCAAATCATGGAAAGAGCCTAAATGTCCATCAACTGACAAATGGATCAAGAAGATGTGGTTTATGTATACAATGGAATACTACATGGCAAGAGAAAGAATGAAATCTGGCCATTTGTAGGAAAGTGGATGGATCTCGAGGGTGTCATGCTAAGTGAAATAAGTCAGGCAGAGAAGGACAGATACCATATGTTTGCACTCATAGGTCTAACAGGAGAACAGGAGAAACCTAATGGAGGACCAGGGGGAGGGCAAGAGGGAAAGAGAGTTGGGGAGAGAGAGGGACACAAAACTTGAGAGACTATTGAATTCGGAAAATGAACTGAGGGTTGAAGAGGGGAAAGAGGTGGTGGTGATGGAGGAGGGCACTTGTGGGGAAGAGCACTGGGTGTTGTATGGAAACCAATTTGACAATAAACTATTTTTAAAAAAAAGAAACTTGGTTCTCAGCAAATAAGACACTGAGAGTGATAACTAAGGATGAATATGGGTGGGGAGAAGTGTTATTTTTGGAGATAGAAAGAAATAACTTGGGTTTATTCAAGAAATGGAGAGATAAGAGATCAGAAATTTTAAAAAGATTAATTGATCTACAAGTTCTCTGGGGGAAGCAAGGGAGGGGACAGGTGGGGAGGAGATTGGATTCCAGAATACAGGTTGACCAAGTAGTTCTACAGGGAATGAAAACCTGTCTTTCATAGAGACAGCTATCAAGAAGAGAATGGATGGATGGATGGATGGATGGATGGGCAGATAAACTTTGAAACCATAATGATAGTTTTTTAAGTGTGAGAAATGACCAATCAGCAGATAGAATTATTAATCACATCTTTCCTCCAACACACACACACACACACACACACACAAAACAACAGTTGAGTAAACAGATTCACTTGAATGAGCAACCTCAAAGGCCTTTCAAAAAATCACATCAACTTTGCTGGAAATACTTTAATCAGCAGGCTGATACATGGGAACTGGGTTTGTGGGGGCTCTGCTGGGAAGTGCTTGATTGCCTAGGCCACAGTCCTCCAGAAGAGGGGGGCTTTCTCATATCAGCAACCATGAGGCACAAAGGTCACCAGGCCTAAGGAAGCAATGCATCCATTTCCTCCCCACACGTTTCCTCTGTAACATTAGCACTCAGCCCTCTGCTGCTGCTGCTTTCTCGAAACTTGTTCCTTGAAGGTCACCAATGACATCTTTATTGCTAATTCAAATCGCCTTTTCTTCCACCTTATTCTCATCATCCCCCATGTTCTATTGTTTATCAAAGTCATTTCAGTGACGCTGACACAATTGACCTCTTTCTGAAGCCCTCTCTGACTTCCATGACACTGCAGTACTGTGATTTTCCTCCTACTTATGAGTAAAGGGTAATTCCTAGAGGATGGAAAAATAACATTAACAGTGTAATTCAATGAAGGATGTATTTGTGTTTGTTCTCAAGATGGTTGTAAGGCCCAGCAAAATCCGACCTCCTCTCCTGTGAATCTGCACTCACTCCATCCCAGTCACACTGTTTTCTCTGTCTTCTTGTTAACTCACCAGACACACTGTTAGCTTTTCCTCTGCCTGCTGTGCTCTCCCCTCTGATAGCCTTATGGCTCACTCCTGCACCTCTGTGTATCTGTTTACTACATTTTTTGAGAATATTTAATTCTGCACAGAAAGTTATGAAAAACAATGAGAAGGATAAAGATACGCTAAGTATAGTAAGTATTCTATGAGACGTGTTAAAGATAAACTTAAAATGAGATATATGATTTTTAAAGCATGGAATAATCAAAGGTGTTAAAGATCAAGTAGTAAGGTACTGATCATGCCATCTGCAGGTTGGTAGCTATGTAATCTCAAATTGGCCACCCCTTGGTGATATGCGTTACAGTCCCCACTCTGGCTCCACATGTCTTCTGCCCAAGAGAACCAGAAAAAGCTCATAGCTGCTCAACAGGCTTGTACGTGAGCCATAGCCCTTGGTCAAGAATACTTAGCCTGAGTCCCTCTGATAGAGCAAGTGTATGTTGGCCCCAGGCACTTTCTATCTGTTCCGGCCCTGGGTTAAGTTCAAGTCTGGTCCTTATAACCTCATTATGAGATAGAAGGCTTGTGGGGGGGGGGGGAATATTAATATCACATAACCCAGGGCTCCTATATTGTAGCTTCTACCTGCTTATACATTACCTTAAGTACGTTAATCTATACCATTTCTTTCCTTCTGCTGCTCTCCATGTGTTTCACTTTGATCTGATCATCTATGTGATTGAAGCATCTGAATTTGGTCTGTGAATCTTTCTGCTCCACAACAGAACAGCTGCCCTGGTACTTGCATGTTCCCACCAAGTCAAGGTCATTTCCCCCAACAACCTTCTCCGGGTCTTTGTTTAAATGTCACCTTCTCAATGAGGCCCACCTTGACCACTCTATTTAAAGTTGCAATTCCCATCACCAGCCCCCTTATTCTACTCTATTGGTTTTTTCCTCATTAGCAGATAGCATTTCCCAATATTTGTCATTTACTTATTTGTTATGTTCATTGCTTATCGTCTGTGTCTCCCATAGAATATAAATCCTCTTGGCTTTTGTCTGTCATTCAGTTATAGACCACATTCATATAACAGTGTCTGAAAAATAATAATCACTCAAAAATAGTTGTGTTGAGTTGTCACACACCAGGTACGAGTTAAGGAAATGATGTAAGTGCTGACATACAGGTTGGTCTCACAAAGATGTGAACTCAGCATCAATGTCAGCATTGAGCACCAACAATGATGAAAAGTTTACAGTGCACAGCCCCAGGAAAAGGCTAAACAACCAAGAGTAATTTCAGTGGAGAAGACAAGAATGAAAGAAAACTCTAATAACAATCTTTGGATGTGTAGGAAAATGTTGAGTGGAGGATTAGCTTTTGTCTCCTTTATCTAGTGGATTATTAGATGAAATAGAGGGTTCATAATGGGTTTTATCAAATTAACTTTTTTGAGAACAGCTCTTTCAACATTTAGCAGAAAATTCCACTGCTAGTAAGGGCTAAAGAGACAATTAAGTAAAGCAAGAGGAGGGTAATAAAATAGGGCATGGTGTGGATTTGTGAACTGGAAAGCCCACTCACCCATTAAAATCGACAGCAATCCTCCTTGGCTTCAGTCAAAAGTTGGGATACAAGAATGTAGGCCCAATGTTGCCATGTTCAAGAATGTTAGAAATCCAAATTCTTTTTTTTTTAATTTCTCAATTTTCACAACTCTGAGTTGAACAAAATATACCATTTTGGCCTGACAGCTTATGACATCTGGATTATACTCAAGACCCTCTGACATTCCTTGTCAGCCTCCCTTTCCAACCTACATGATTCTTGTTCTCTGCATGGGTCTTCTGCTCCTTCTAGCTGCCTCTACCCTATACTCTCCACACCCTCACTCAGCCATGCTGCTCCTCAGATTACCCCAGATGAAACTGAACCCACCCCTGCCCATCTTTCTATTCCATCTCTCTAATTCTTCACTTCTCAAATCAAGACCCACCATACCCCAGCAATTTCTCAATGACTCTAGGCTACAGCAATGTGTCTTGTAATTTTTATGGCTTTTGAAATACATCAGCCCTGGGACATTAGACACCTTTCCTATGTACATGTGTTATTCCCCTAACTAGATCTTCAAGAGTTAGTGGCACGTTCGAGAGCATGCACAGTCCTTGGTGTTGGAAAGATCAGGTTTAGTCTGGCCTTTGCCACCTACTATTAATGTAACATTGAGCTAGGGACGTGAACCCCCATGCTGTTTCTTCACCTACAGAATGCAAATAATACTTCTTCATTGAGATCCTGCAAAATTTGATGAAGAAATGAATGGAAAGTAGACATTCTCAATGGATAGAAATGTGTCTGGCACGTAATAAGAATTCCACCAGCGCTGTTCCTCATAACAGCAGTTTAAACAGAGGTGCTGACAGAAAGTGGATCTTGTCGCCTTTGGGGGGCTGTGGCCATGCCCCTCAAAGTGAATTTGGAGGTTCTACACCCCTGCTGGCACGTGCCTGTTGGGGTCCTTCTGGGTCAGCACTTGCAGACCCCCTGCGGTACACACTCACCCTGCCCCCTCCCACAGGCCGAAACATGGGCGCCCGGCACCGCGCCCGCGCCCACTCCATCCAGATCATGAAGGTGGAAGAGATTGCAGCCAGCAAGTGCCGCCAGCCCACCGTCAAGCAGTTCCACGACTCCAAGATCAAGTTCCCACTGCCCCACCGGGGTCCTGCGTCGCCAGCACAAGCCACGCTTCACCAAGAGGCCCAACCTTCTTTTAGATGCAGAGCCTCCCTGGCCCTGAGTTTGCTCAAATAAACTCCTTGTGGAAACCAAAAAAAAAAAAAAAAAAAAGAAAAGAAAAAAGAAAAAAGAATTCCATCAGCTTTGTTTTCATTTCTATGAAAAAAAATTTCTATGATTGATGTAAATGTCACTGGCACTTCTGTTCTGTTTCAGTCATTTTCTTCTACATTTCGATAGAATGATGGTCACAGTCCACATGCTCTAGTTCTATGAGCCTGTGAGTCTTCATAAACATCCTTAATCCCTAAAGAAATAGGTGCAGGGTGCGGCCAAGGCCTTGAAGCCAGCAGGATGGGGAGCAACTGCTCCTTTAAGACGGAGTCTCTTGAATTAACAATTTCTGATAATTGTGTAATGATTTTCTCAAAAACATCTTGTTCTTACTGTACAATGGCAAAAAAAAAAAAAAAGAAGAAGTTTTCCATGACACAAACACTAACTATGAAGTAGTAGAATTGGACATGCTTGAATATGGAAGTTAATTTCAAGACTATGTCTACAAAGTGACTGGTGAAAGAATTGTACCAAGAATATATACCAAGAAATGACAAGAATTTGTCAGTGGAACTTTAATTGGAGGTGCAACTGACACTCATAGACATCAAAACAAAGGGGAATTGTTTCCACTAATTCATCAGTGTTATTTTTAAAAAAAGGAAGGGGAACCTAAGTGGCTTCGTTGGTTAATCGTCCGACCTCAGCTCAGATCATGATCTCATAGTTCATGGGTCCATGCCCTGCATCGGGCTGTGTACTGACAGCTCAGAGCCAGAAGCCAGCTTCTGTCTGGTTCTGTGTCTCCCTCTCTTTCTGCCCCTCCCCCCACTCATACTCTGTTGTTCTTTCTCAAAAATAAAATAAACATTAAAAAAATGTTTTTAAAGTAAGAGGGACGAATTTTAGTGATGTAGTGTTTATAATGTTCTAGTAAAATATTAGTGATTTAAAATGATAATGTCTGAGGTGCCTGTTAAGGTGTCATTTAAGCGTCCAACTCTTGTTTTTAGCTCAGGTCATATCTCATGGTTCATGAGTTTAAGACCCACAGGGGGCTCTGCACTGGCAGTGCTGATACTGCTTGGGATTCTCTTTCTCTCTCCCCTCTGTCCTCCCCTCCTCGTTCTCTCAAAATAAATTAATAAACTTTAAAAAATGTTTTAAATGGTAATAACTGATAATGCCTTTTAAGTGTTTGGGGATGTTTTAACAATGTAAATTATCTTCATCAAAAAGTTGTAAAACTCATGAACAATAAATCACTCTTTCTGGTTTGTACACTCTATGGTACCTGGTATAAGTTTTTGCTCAACAGAACATTCACAGTAAATCTATGTTGATTTGTTTCATATGAAGAACATTAGCCTGGCTCTAATTAAGGCATTTTATGCCTGGATTTAATACTTGGAAATCTCTAACAGGGAATTGAAGAATGCACATTTCTCTGATGATTCAATATGAGTTTTGCTCATGAACAAGGCAGCAAGATAAACAAAACTTTCAGGATTTCCTTCATTCCTGTAGTTAGAGTTTATCCAAAGCCCTTGTTCTCAGGTGGGACAGTGAAGACAAGTTTGCTCGCCAGGAGACACTTGGCTGTGTCTGAAGACAGTTTCGGTTGTCACAACCAGGGAGATTCAACAGGCATCTAGTGAATATATGCCCGGAATACTTCCAAATATCTTGCAATGGAGAGGACACCCCTTGCCCACCCTCTCTCCCAAAGAGAATTATCTGGCCCACAATGTCATTAGAGTTAAGATTGAAAACCCTCAATCTGAAGATTTATCAGTGCCTGAGGCAATCACCATTTCTACACTCTCTCTCTCTCTCTCCAGAACTCTTGAATTTGCTATGCCAAATTCATTAGCAAAGGAGAGCAAGTAGCTGGAATTAACAGTAGGCCAACTAAGTAGTGGGTGGCCCATGGAGAATCGAAGAGCCAACGCTGAAAGAATTCTTCTCAGCTCTCGGACTCTGAGGAGCGCCGAGCTGGTGGCAGCCTTTCCACTTCTGTGACACCCAGGCATTGCCACCAGTGTGTGTCTGATTATTCTCTTCTTGAATCATCTCTTATTTCTTCACGCAATTAAACATGGAAACCAACGTGTGGGACCTCTTTGAACGATACTAAGTAAAGTCTTAGGTACAAGCTGATAATCATGCTAATGTAAAACCGACTTGAAAGGACTAGAGCCCATGGTCAAATGTAAATTCATTCTCAGAGTTTCCCAAGGAGACAAAATGCTTTCATAAGAAGGTCAAATGTCTATCTTCTAGTCACACTTGAAGGCTGTGAATAAATGTGGTTATAGCACTGGTTTCCTCTCTCGGAAATTTCCTACATTGGTTGCTTGGTTATTTCCTTTTCTTTAGTTAAATATAATCTAGCTGAATGTGGTCTTTTTTCTTTGTTCTTTTCCTTTTCCCTTTCATTGCCTACCCTCCCTCCTTCCCACCATCCCACTTCGTTTCTTTTCTTCCTCTGTTACTTCCTTCCATGTTCATCCTTCCTTTCTTTTTAATTATAGGAACAAGAAGAAAAATTCTTAGCTATGGTTCCTTTCTAGCTCTTTATCTTTCTATCTGAGCTCTAGAAACAGAAATTAGTCATCTACTTAAAAAAAAAAAAAAAAAAAAAAAGAACACTGTGCTGCCATCTTGTGGCAAACTGAGATATTCAGCAAGTCAAACAAATGCCGAGTTCAGAATTGCTGAAAGACCTAAAAATGTGCAGCAGAGCGGGAGGGTCTCTAGTTTAAAGTAAGATTTGATGTTACCTCCTCTCATGGTTTAAGAGGGAGGGCCCCAACCTAAGGCTGTCTCAAGCCCTATATTCTTTCCTGCCCACAAGGCCTGTGATTTCTCCCAGGAAGGAGGCAAACTGACTTTCCTAGACTGAGCCTTTAAAACACGGAGAATAGAAAAAATCATTTACACAGGCTTATGACATGTTTTAGGTCTTTAGAAGAAACATGTCAGCTTTTGAGTATTTGAGTTCTTTTTCTCAAGTCATCCATGGAGATTTAAGACCTACGGTGTTACCATCGGGGGATTGCCCTGTTACGTCAGGATGTTCACGTTATAGCCTAGATGACTAACCAAGAGTCAAATGGTTTGGGAAAGACAGAAAACAACCCAAAAAGTTAGTGAGATATTTTAAAGGTCAAAATAGTATCTGTTCAATGAAACAATGCAAACGTCCACTGCTTTATTGAAGCAGAGATGTCACAACAAGTTGATATTTGATGAAAGCCCTAAACAATATGGATCCGTCAGGTGATGCTAGGACCTCAAACGCAGCAGATGCAAAGTGAAATTTATTCATCCGTTCCTCCAGCCCTCATACACACAGACACACACACACACACACACACAGTCACACACACTACACCTAGAATATCTCTTTAAAATACAGATTTGATCACATCACTATACTTAGAATCCTTCCCTGATCTCTTTTGTCCTCAGATTCAAGTATGAAATCCCCAACCCGAATATATTTCCTTTCCACTTCTCTAGTACCCCCGATCCCATCTATATTTGTCTACCATTTTTTAATGTTTACTTATGAGAGAGACAGAGACAGAAACACAGCATGAGTGGGGGAGGGGCAGAGAGAGAGAGAGAGAGACGCAGAATCTGAAGCAGAATCCAGACTCTGAGCTGTCAGCACAGAGCCCGACATGGGGCTTGAACCCACAAACCGTGAGATCATGACCTGAGCCAAAGTCAGACATTTAACTGACTGAGCCACCCAGGCGCCCCAATCTTTGTCTACTTTTGATTCTTTTCAGTGCTGTGCAGTCTCTCACCAGGTTGCTTCCCAAACCTTCCTGTACCTATAGTTCTCTTTTTGTAATGATCCTCACATGGATAATTCTATTTTTAATTTCAGTTTATCCTGTTACAAGAAGGTATGGGTTGTGGGCATTTTAGTTGCTACATACTGAAAGCTCAGAAATATTTATTTAACTTCCCTCTGAGCATGATTTTCAGCAACAGTGAAATAAGGTAGGATTCTAGAGTAGGGAAGACTAGGCCCCCTGCCACGATTTCCAGATAAGAAACAGGTCCAGGGAGCCTGGGAAACTTCAAGTTCCCCTCACTTGTCTAATGGCACACCTGGAATCAGAATCCAGTTATCCCAACAAGCAATTCCTAGGACTGTCTGGGAGAAGAGATGGAGAGATGGAGTGCTTCCTTTGGCATAACTATTGAGTGTAATAAATTGGGGAATAAATGTATGTCTGGTCTGTGATGCCTCCATTAGCATGAAGCATCTCCTATCTCCCTGTTCATTGAGAGTTTACTCTGAGTTCTGTGGTTCTCTTTGTTCAGAAGCTTTCAGTAGTTCAATTCTAAGACTGTATCATTGGAGAAGGCCATTTCAGAGTAACCCTAATGTGCTCCGGAGAAAGGAAAGAAAGAAAGCAACTATTTATGTTCTCAGCCCCTTGATAAAACATTTGTTTCTCTCCCCAACTCAAAGATGAGGAAATTTAGGTCCAGAGAAGTTAAGTGACTTGGTTGCAGGTCCTGTGGGCAAATGAGCAGTGGTCATCTTGGTCTCCAGGGAGACTCTCAGAGCTGGAATTCATGGTTCTTAGGTAACTCTGGGGGGATACAGACCTTCCTATTCTTGACTGTGAATTCAGCCTTAGGAAAGAGCTGACGTGGTGGCATCCATTCCTCATCGGTGATGATGTATAGCAAGAACTCTATATATTTGGTCTTCCTCCCTAATCCTGACACCTGAACCCTTGTAAATTTTTGTTCTAAGAAGGCATCTTTTGTTCTAAGGAGGTGATGCTGGGAGGCCTCCTGGATGACTGCTGGATGGAGGCCAATCGCCAGAAAGACCAGGCCCTGATGAGAAGCTTGAAATGTGTAGTCCCATCCCCTGCCTTCCACACTGAAGACAGGGGCTGCAAACGGAGTTAATGATCCATGATGCCTACGTGAGAAAGCCTCCATAAAATCCCAATAGTAGGGGGTTCGGAGAGCTTCCAGGATAGTGAACACATTCACACCAGATGCACCCCCATAAACAGGAACAGAAGTTCCTGTGCTCAGAACCCTCCCAGACCTTGCCCTATGTATCTCTTCATCTGGCTGTTCTTCTGTATCCTTCATCATATCTCCTAATAAACTGGTAGGTAAAAGTGTTTTTCTGAGTTCTGTTAGTTGTTCAAGCAAGTAATTGAACCCACAGGGGAGGAGGTCATGGGAATCTCCTATGTGTAGCAAGTCTATCGGAAGTTGTGGGTAGCCTGGGGACCTACTACTTGTGGTGGGAAGGGGGGCAGGGCTGGGGACCAGTCTCGTGGGACTGAACCAGTAACCTCGTGGGATCTGATGCTATCTCCAGGTAGTGTCAGAATTGAGTTACACTGGAGGACACACAGCTGGTATCACAAAGAATTGCTCAGTGTGGGGAAACTCAACACATTTGGTGACCAAAAGTGTCAAGTGTTATGAGTGTGGAAGTCATGTGAGAGTAAAGGAGACACACAGGAGAGAAGACTGGCTGGTTCTCTGCTTCTTTTATTTTAATCTTTTTTTTTTTACATTTATTTTTGAGCTAAAGAGGGAGAGAGAGAATCCCAAGCAGGTTCTGCGCTCTCAGCACAGAGCCAGACACAGTTCAACCTCACAAACCGTGAGATCATGACCCAAGCCGAAACCAAGAGTCCAATGCTTAACAGGCTGAGCCACGCAGATGCCCCAGACTGGGTGGTTTTCTAGCATACTACCACAGGCAGGAGCCCGACCATAACCCAAACCATATTTATACAAACTTTGTTGGATTTTAGAAGCTCCGTAGTATGCCAATTTTAGTTACCTGTGATATATTTATTTGTCATATATTTGTAATACACAATAAATTTTTTAAAATCAAACCGTCTGAGGGCTTAGCTTCAGAGATGACTAGGAAGGGGGGAAGCTGGAGAGGAGGTAAGGTGACCTGACCCTCAGGGGACAGTAAGGATCGGGAAAGCAGGCTGAGTCACTGGAGCCTACAGTAAAGGAAGAACGAAAGAACCCAGAGGTGTATGTGTGTCTGAAAAAAGGGCCTGGTCTGAGTAAGAAGTAGAGAAGCTGTACAGTGATGGTGGAACTAGTGTTCACACCTATGTGGGAACAGCTAGTAAACCTCTCCAAGCCTGTTTCCTAGAAAGGGAGGCTTGCTAGATGCCAGATTAACTATGTGAGTGGTGTACTGATTGCAAAGGGGCAGGGTCCTCTGAGAGCATGATTGCTTCTGTCCAAGGCCACATGGATGGTGACATCTGATAAAGTTGCAGCAACCTTTCACTAGAACTCCATCTCCCAAACTGAGGATTGGTGGCCTCCCAGATCAGACAACTGGTACAATGGTGAGTCGAGGTCAACAAAAGCAAGAGGCTGTATTTCCACAGAATGGTCTTGTACCTCTGTGTATTTATTGAACAATACACTGTTCATTTACAGAAAATGACTTTTTTAATGCTTTATTTATTTTTGAGAGAGAGAGTGTGAGCTGGGGAGGGTCAGAGAGAAAGGGAAACACAGAATTCAAAGACAGGCTCTAGGCTCTGAGCTAGCTGTCAGCACAGAGCCTGACACAGGGCTTGAACCCATGAACCATGAGATCATGACCTGAGCCAAAGCCAGATGCCCAACCGACTGAGCCACCCAGGTGCCCCTACAGAAAATAACTTCTGAGGCACTCCGGTACCAAGCTTTCTGCTACACCAACCTCCAAGAAAGAATTAGAACTTTGTCCCACAACACTGCCTGCCCTCTGTAGATAAACCTTCTGCATCTACATTCAGTGTCCATGCCACTTTCACTCTTCCTTACACTTGCCTGGTGAAACCCAATCCTGGTTAAATCCAGCCCTCTGTCCCTCTGTGCCTGCAGCGCTGCCCCTGCACGTGGCTGGGAAAACCACTCCATGAGGGCTGCTGATCTTATTTTACATTCATGGCAGCAGAGGATTCTCTTAGGCCTATAGTAGCTGAAGCCATTCTATCATATTTCCTTAGTCATCTCACCCTTGGGACCTTTCAGATGGCTGTCGTACCCCACCTCCTCTCTCTTCAACCTTCCATCACATTCTCTCCCGTCCTGATTCTCAGCTGACTGCTTCATTTCCCATGTCATGATGCAAGCAACTGGAAGAGAATTTCCACATGGCCGCTTCTGCATCCATCCACCTGTTTCTGTTCACAAATACCTTGCCTCCTTCTGTAACTCTGGGTGAACAATCTGTGATCTAATCTGAAGCCAACTTCTACACTGTGTCCCATGCCTTTTCACGTACTGGAGAACACCATTATCCTTTTACCTTACTCATTGCTCATCTCCCTCCTCTACTGGATCAGTCCCATGAGCATTTACACACGCTATCATATTACTCCTGTCGTGCACACACACGTATTTTGAAATTCTCTGTTCCCTCTAGCCATTATCCCACTTCCCTTCCTTCTTTTATAGCAAAGTACCTTAAAAGCATTTTTAGTACTTTGTGATCACTTCTTCTCCTCTCATCCTCCCTTGAACCTACTCCTGCCTGATCATTCTCCACTGAAATCATCCTTGCCAAGGTCAGCAACCTCCAAGTGATTAAGCTCAATTGTCACTTCACAATCTTCTTGTCTGATCTGCCACTAACGTCTGCTGTTCCTTTTCTACCTTCTTGAAACTTCACTTGGCTTGTGGGCATAGCTTCTTGGTTTTCCTCTGAACTCTTTGGCCTCTCCTTCTTAGTCTCCACGAAGGTTCCTCCTTGTACACCCAACCTCTGGAGGGTGGAGTGCCCCAGGGCAAGACCCTCTGATCTCTTTTATACTCTGTTGGTCCGCATTCACTTCCTATGTATGTGAACTTAGCTTTCAATGTCACTATCGGCCAGCAACTCTGGACCAGCAACTCTGACAACTCTAACCAGACCTCCCCCCTGAATTCCAGGCTCCCAAATCTACCTGCTGCACATCTCTGATAATGTATAGGTCATAGTGGTTCTCTGCTTGGCCTCCGGAATCTCTGTGAGGGAAGCCTAGCTCTTCCAGTTGGAAAGCTGTGCAGGAAAGTGTTGACATATCAAGTCCAACTGCTATTATCAGAAAGGCCTCCTCACAAGGTTGGGCTTTGGTTGACATCTAGAAGCTGGGATATCAAGAGTGTTCCCTCCATTTTTAAACCCATATGACTGGCTCACGGCACCTAATCTGGGCAAACAATATGATTTATGCTGAACATCAGCATTCCTTCTGGGAGTCTGGAATTTGCTGAGCAGAAGCTACCTATGTGACCAGCCTCCAATAAAAACTCTGGGCACTGAGTCTCTAACGAACTTCCCTGGTAGTCACTTTTCGCTTGCGTGGTCACAGCTGGTTGCTGGAGGAATTAAGTACGTTCTGGGTGACTGCACTGGGAGAACACTCTTGGAAGTTTGTGCCTGGTTTTCCCATAACTTTACCCCATGCACCTGTTTCCTTTGCTCATTTTTCTTTGTGTCCTCTCATTGTTATAAGTCATAGCCATGAGTATGACTATGTGCTGAGTCCTGTGAGTCATCCCGGCAAATTTTGAAACTGGAGGAGGTCTCTGGAATACTCGGTATATACGTATCTCTGAGCAAGTCACTTTGTCTTTCTCTGCCTTTATTTCCTCATCCTTAAAGTGGGACTAACCAACTCATAGGATTGTTGTGAGGACTGAATGAGTTAATACATGTAAAGAGCTTAGAAGAGTGCCTGGCTAATGGTAAACAGCCAGTAAATATTATGTTATTTCAATCAGAAGTGTCCAAGAATGTACAGTTAGATAATATAGGACCAAGTAAGAACCTGAATATCCCTGATTTTGGTTTTGGTTTTATTTTGTTTTGTTTTTTTGGTCTTATTATGAAAGTTATACCCTTGTCATAGTGTTAAACATTTAAGGTAATTGGGACTCTGCGTTTGAATACATTCACCTATCTGGAATACTTACATTCTGTAAGCCATGTATTGGGTCATCCACTGGAAAAAAAAAGTGATTAGAAGTTTATCAGTCAATTTGTTTTCCTCAATAGTCACATAAATACATGACAAATTTGGTCCATTGGAATATAATTGCAAGACATTTTATTGGCTATGATCTATTGAATATTTTTATTCTATAAGGCATTGTACTAAGAGATAGTTGTTTAAAAGGTTGCACATTTATAACAGTCTTAGATTTCTCTTACTAAGCATTTGCGAAGGCTACTGTAGGCAAAGCTCTATAAAGGCACGATGTTGCTGTGAAAAGGCATTTTGTGTTTCAAACACTGACTGTCATTGGCCTTCCCACTTAGCAAATAGAAGCTACCCATCAGACACCATCCTGCACCCTCCAGACTTCAGAAAATTGTAGATAGGACTTCTAGTTCATTTCTCAGATGTGCGCACACATGTCCTTACACACAAAGCAGAGAAGGGAAGCCCACTAGCCCTGATTGAGCTTGCATTGCTGCACCACACACTCTCTCTCTCAGTTCTTTCTCCAGGGCTTTCTCATCTTCTTGGTCAAGACCACGCATGCCCCATCTTTTCACTTCTCTATGTAAAGCATTTAGGAGTATTTACTCTGTGACTCCACTCTCCTTGACACCCTTCTGTGATTCAAAAACTTATTCTCCAGGGGAACCTGGTGTTTCAGTCCCTTCACCATCTAGCTCTTGATTTTGGCTCAGGTTATGATCTCACGGTTGTGAGATCAAGCCCCACATCAGACTCCACACTGAGCATGGAGCCTGTTTGGGATTCTCTCTCCCTCTCTCACTGCCCCTTCCCCCTCCCAATAAATATTAAA
Source organism: Suricata suricatta (assembly GCF_006229205.1). NCBI lineage: Eukaryota > Metazoa > Chordata > Mammalia > Carnivora > Herpestidae > Suricata > Suricata suricatta. The sequence goes on from NC_043706.1 coordinate 119,263,306, forward strand.
CATTAAAAAAAAGAAAATATTCTCCAGGGAAGCCTTGTGAATATTGTCATTTGTTCATGCCTCTCAAATAAGGAATCCCAATCTATGAGGTTTCTTTTCCTCCTGGTTCCATTTTCTCTTTCTCATGTGGTAGGCAAGTGGTTGGGTTCCCAGAGCCTGGGCTGTACAATCAGTCTGTAGGAGGCCTTCAGTTCTGATTATAGTCGGTAGGGGGAGCCCTGTAGGAGAGAAAAGGAGGGCAAGTGTCCAGCCTCCAACCACATTGTTTACCAAAGATCAGCATCCTCTCATCTTGAGGAGGAAGATGCCACTGAGGTTTGAGTTTAGAATACAGTGTTTTGTGTAATGAACCCAAAACAATGTTTTACTGGTCCTAGAAGGTCCTAACTCTTGTCCTCCTTCACCTCCATTTATTCTCAGCGTAACAGTCAGTTATCCTTTAAAAACTTAAGTCCAGGAGCACCTGAGTGTCTCAGTCGGTTAAGCATCCGACTGCAGCTCAGGTCATGATCTCGTGGTTCATGAGTTGGAGCTCCACGTCCAGGCCTGTGCTGACAGCTCAGAGACTGGAGCCTGCTTTGGGTTCTGTGTCTCCCTCTCTCTCTGCCCCTCCCCTACTCGCACTGTCTCTTTCTCTCTCTCTCAAGAAAAAATAAACATTAAAAAAAAATTTTATACAAACAAAAAAACTTAAGTCCAAACATATCACGTCTGTACTCAAAACCTTACAAGGGCTCCAAATCTTAGTTTGAGTAACAGCCAAAGGCTTAGGGCAGCTACAAGCCCCTGTATGACCTGGCCCCCACTTTCTCTGACCTCATCTTTGTCTTGCTCGCTCTGCTGTAGCCCATATCCAGTTCTCACACACACCAGGCATGTCCCTGGCTGTTTCCAGCCCAGCTCTGTACTCCTCCTGATCTCCTTCCTCCCCGACCACACAGGGTGGCGCCCTCACTTCTTAAAGTTGATGTTCAACCCTAGTACTTCTGATTCATTTCACCCTGTCTTATTCTTCTCCACAGCTCTTGCCTTCATCTGACATACTATATATTTACGTGATTATTTGCTTATTTTCACTCTTCCTCTGTAGAATGTCCGCTTTAGTGGGAAAGAGACTCTGCCTGCTTTGTTCATCGCTTAATCCCCAGGACCTAGAACAGTGCAGGTCCATGCGGTACTCAGGAGGGTTTTATAACATGAATGAACAAATAAATGACTCTTCAAACACTAACAAGTTACACAATTTAATTCCTGCTTCAGAATCAAATTGATATTCAAGCATTTAGTATCCAAAACAGGACAAGACACAGATCAGGGGAAAAGCCAGAGGAAAGTTAACATTCCTTGAGAATGCCTTTGTGTGTGGAACCTGAAGTGTCTTTCAAAATTGAGCTGGTGGGGCACTGGGGTGGCGCCTGACTTTTGACTTCGGCTCAGGTCATGATTTCACTGTGAGTTTGAGCCTTGCATCAGGCCCTGCACTGATAATGCAGAGCTTGCTTGGGATTCTCTCTCCTTCTCTCTCTGCCCCTCCCCACTTGCTCTCTATTTCTCTCTCAAAATGACTAAAAATAAACTAAAAAAAAAAAAAAAAACTCAGTTGGTAACAGAGTGTTAAAGGATCCTGAATTACGACAATGGGGAAGTCCCAAGTCTAGAGAGATCCAGATTTACGTAAGTACCAGGTGCTAATGCCACAAATCCCGAGTGCTAAGTTCTTTCAGTTCAGGTAGTCTTCCCTGGAAAAATCTCTTACATTTGAATTGAGGTCAAGGACTCATCTGAGTAGAACATTCCAAATATGTTCTCCCATTGTCCCCATACTTGTCAGGTAAAATCCCTCCATTTTAGTTTCAGAAAAACAATAGTCATAACTGTGGCATGAACATGACTTTGAGGAGAGGTTTTGGTAGTGCGGGAGGTGCAGAGATAGACAGAACTGAAGAAACTATGTATCACAAGTAATAAAAAGAAATGGATGTCTAGTTTGGCAATTCTGTCTGGTTCAGTGAGCGTTTATGAATCACCTGTAGAGAACCAGGCGTCACGCTTGGCACAGAGTAATCAGAGATGAATGAGAAATGAGGTGTTAGGATAGACACATAAGCAGATCATCACTTTAATAGGATGGGCTCCGTGCTGCGAGTGTCATGCTGCAGTCAATGGGAGGGAGGGGACCCCCCAGGTGCTGTTCCCTATGCACCAGGCTGAAATGTCAGGTCCAGAGTTGCAACGTATTGGCCAAGTCTTTTGTTAAGAAAAGCACAGACTTTAGAATCAGATGCACTTGGGTCTGAACGTGGGGTTCATCCATCCTGGCTGGGCAACGTCGGGCAGATAAGTGAACTACCCTGAGCACAGTTTCCTCATCTTTAAAATGGGAATAATTGGGGCGCCTGGGTGGCTCAGTCAGTTAAGCATCCAACTTCAGCTCAGGTCATGATCTCACGGTTCATGGATTCAAGCCCCGCATCGGGCTCTGTGCTGACAGCTCATAGCCTGGAGCCTGTCTTTGGATTCTGTGTGTGTGTCTCTCTCTCTCTGACCCTCCTCTGCTCGCGCGCTCTCTCTCTGTCTCTCAAAAATAAATAAAAAGCAACAAAAAAATTTTTAAAAATAAAATGGGAATAATTAACAGAGAAGAGTATGGCATTAAAGATGAGACTCTAGAGCTCAGTGTCTGTGGTTAAACCCCAGTTCTGAGGCTAACTAGCTATGCACCTGCAGAAGTTATTACCACAGTGATAACTGTTGGTTTACACATCTGTAAAATCAGAATGGTTATAGTACCTACCTCATGGTGATTTTTTAAATTAAATTAAAAATATTTTTTAATGTTTATTGATTTTTGAAAGAGAGAGGGAGGGGCAGAGAGAGACACACACAGAATGTGAAGCAGGCTCTAGGCTCTGAGAGGTCATGCGGGTCTCAAACCCATAAATCATGAGACCATGACCTGAGCAGAAGTCGGATGCTTAACCAACTGAGCCACCCAGACACCCCCTAAATTAAACATTTTTAATGTTTACTTATTTTGAAAGAGAGAGAGAGAGAGAGAGAGAAAACACAAGCAGGGGGAGAGAGAGAGAGAGAGAGAGAGAGAGTGAGTGTGTGTGTGTGTGTGTGTGTGTGTGTGTGTGTCCCAAGAAGTCTGCACTGTCAGAGCAGAGCCTGATGCAGGGCCTGATCTCACAAACCGTGTGATCATGACCTGAGCTGAAATCAACAGATGGACACTTAACTGACTGAAGCCATCCAGGTGCCCCTAAATTAAATTTTTATTAAGACTTTATGGTTTTAGTGCACTTCTAGGTTCACAGCAAAACTGAACTGAAATCGCAAAAAGTTCACCTATGCCCCTCCCCCTCACATGTTCATAGCCTCCCCACTGTCACTATCCCCCACCAGAATGGTACATTTGTCACAATTCCTGAACCTTCACTGACATGTTATAATCACTCCAAGTCCATAGTTTACCTTAGGGTCACTCTTGGTGGCTTTGACAAATGTATAATGACAACCATCCGTCATGAGAGCATCATGCAGAGATTTCCACTGCCCTGAAGAAGCCCCTGTGCTCTGCCTCTGCATCCCTCCCTCTGCAGCCCCTGGAAACCATGATCGTCTTACTGTCTCCATAGTATTGTATGTTCTAGAATGTCAAATAACTGGAATCATCCCCTATGTAAAACTTTCAGATGGACTTCTTCCATTTAGTAATACGCCCTTAACTTTCCTTCGTGTCTTTTCCTGGTTTGACATCTCACTTCGTTATAGCACTGAAGAAAGTCCATCCTCTGGTTGCACCACAGTTTATTTGTCCATTCACTTATTGAAAGACATCTTGGTGGCTTCCGAGTTTTGGCAATTGTGAACAAAGCTGGGACACACATTCACGTGCAGGTTTTTGTTTGGACAGAAGTGTTCAGCTCCTGTGGGTAAATCCCAAAGAGGGGAATTGCTGAATTGTATGCCATGGCGTCTTTAATAAATGTTGCCCTCTCTCTTCCAAGGGCTGGGCATTTATCGTCACATTTCAAACTAACATATACATAGTTGCGCAGGGAAGAGTGAAATATCCTTCTCACTTTAAACATTTCTTCAGTGTAGGCTTGTTGTGGGAGCTGACATATGGCTCTTACAAATATCCTTACTTACATTCTTGCTTTTCTACAATCGCTGATTCCCGTTGCTAAATCTCAGATCCCAACTCCCGGTTGAGCTTTAAGTACATCTTCGAGCCTTGTATTTTAATGTTCACAGTGATTACCAGGCAGTAAATGATGCTGAAGTGTATTCTAGCCATCAAGAAGAGATTCCATTGTATGCTGACAGATGGTAACTTTAGACTCACCATGGGGATCATTTTGTGATGTATAAAAATATCAAATCACTATGATGTACATCTGAAACTAGTAGGATATTGTATGTCAATCCTACTTCAATAAACAAATAAAGTAAAATCCAATATTATTGTTTAAAAAGAAAAAATCCATTACACATAATACACTACCAATTATATTTGCTGTGTTCTGATTCTTAGGAAATTGGTATATCGTGTGAATTTGAAATGATAAAATTCTATCAGCCAGAATATTTATTAAGAATACTGTTTTCCTCATCATACCAGAAAACCAAGCTTAATGTTTAGAATGCACAATAAAGTTAAAGCTGATAACATTGTGTCATAGGTATTGGTGAGTTCCGCTTCTGTGGAGAAAGCAAGCTCAGGGTCCATCTTGATTTAAAACACAATCTATCTCTAGTGGCGTGGGATCCTGAAATTTCATGTCGGCTGATGAATTAGAGGCCAGTGTTTATTCCAGAAAATGAAATTATTTTGTTGAAAATGAGTCTGAGCATTATGTATCCTGTCATTAAAGGCAGTTTCCTCTGAAGGCAAAAACAGCTTTCAATCAGATGTAAATAGTCATTTACAAAGGACTGTATACTTTTTCTTAGAGGAAAGTTATACCACAGTCCTGGTTCTTCTTTGTCCACCTATGAACATTAACCAAGCTCAATAGCAGTGCCCAAAGAAAAGCGTCCCAAGTCCTTGTGAATGGAAGGGCTTCCGAGAAGGTAGTAAGAAAATTGCAATTTAATGAGATCTATTTACCTGGTGGAACACCGAAACACGGCAGTTCGTTCATTCATGTTCTCACCCATTTTTTAACAATTTTATGATGTTTTATTTTATTATTTGGATACAACTGAAATATGACTTATATTTTAGAGTGTATCATAAAAATTTCAGAGTTTTGCAAGTTATGCAAATATATAAATGACACTGTATGTGAAACTGTATTGAAGCCTATCCACCCAAGTACATATCCCACGTCCTAGAAGAATCTGTGACCGCCTTCAATGCTCTCTTCCACTCAAGTGTGCCCTCCTTGAAAAACATGCACTTTAGCACAAATTCTAGTTTCCAAATACGGTTCACAATTTCTTTTGCTAAAAAAAAAAAGAAAGAAAAGGAAGGAAGGAAGGGAGGGAGGAAGGGAGGGAGGAAGGGAGGAAGGAAGGAAGGAAGGGAGGGAGGGACGGAGGGAGGGAGGAAGGAGGAAGAGTGATTTGATAAAACGAATGTGCTCCAACTGCAGGTTACAAGACGGTGCGCGACGGCGCCTCCGTGAGTCTGCCTCCAGATGGCGCCAGAGTACAGCAGATTTCTACCATCCTGCAAAGTTGAATAAAAATGGGCAGTTACCCACAGAGACGTAAATTATGGTTTGTTCATCTCTATTTGCAAAAAATTTTTAAATTGTACTTTATATTACCAATAATCTGGCTCTTTTGCCCAATTTTGAGAGGAAGGAATTGTGAATGGTGATGTTTTCCTGACAAGAACTTCCTGTAGGTATCAGCTACTCCCATGCATCTGTCTTATAATCCAAACTGATCATAACAGCAAGGGCAGGCTCCATTCCTCTTTGTATATTTTCCCAACTGCTGGCTAAATAGAGCAAGGGCCCAAGGAATCCTTGATCTATTTCTAAATAATGCAGAGAAAAGAAGGAGTACAATTTAAAACTGGAAAAGAAAAAAAAAA
>NC_043706.1:119269460-119279186 GCF_006229205.1 Suricata suricatta
CTGGGGGTAGGGACAGGGGTTGATAAAAAGTGTGTTGATGGTGAAACGCCCATATAAAAAGGAACTTTGCACAAACATACTTTATGTCGGGGCCCTGAGTGGCTCAGTGGGTTAGGTGTATGACTTTGGCTCAGGTCATGATCTCATGGTTCATGAGTTCGAGCCCTGCATCAGGCTCTCTGCTCTCAGTGTGACGTCGGCTTCAAATCCTCTACCCGCCCCCCACCCCCCACTTTCTGCCTCTCCCCTGCTCTCTCTCTCAAAAATAAGTAAGCATTAAAAAAATTTTTAATGCATATTTTATGCCTTACAGGGGTATTTAAGGTTGAGTGGTAAGAAAGGAGGAAAGTGGCCTTAGAGAGTTTCTAGGTTGTGTCTGGACCTGCAGTTACTCTGCCAGGGAAGGAAACTGCCAAGTAAAACCCCAGAAAAACAGGAAAATGGTAATATTCATTTTATGTGTAGTGTTTCATCCCCATGGTTCTGTTTCAGCAATCTGTCCTAGCCAGCAGATTAGAACAAGAAAAAATGACGAGTTTATCCAACCGAAGGGCAGAAGAATATGGTACTTTGGCATATTGATTTTTCGAGCAAAAGGCACTCGAGAAACAGGAGAAACTCTCTGCCCTCCTTCACTTGCCCAAAAAAGGGACATGCATTTGTAGAGGCATCCTCCGCCCTCCCCCCTCTACCAGGAGGGACGGAAGATAATCATCAGAGACAACTGTAGACCCTAATCAATCCAGAGACAGGCGCCAGAGGACTCTACAGGCAAACTTTACTAACTCACCTTATTTTCCCTTAGTTCACTCATATATTTACCTTCCCGCAATGTGCTACTCTGGAAACTCAAAGTTCTTCTCCTTTATCTTGACACTTCTCTGCATATTTATTGTCCTTTTGTTTAGATGCTGTATAAGCCCCAAGTTCTAACCACCCCTTTGAGTTACTCATCTCTGAGTGCTCCCATGTGCATGCTGCACGTGTTAATAAACTTGTATTTGTTTTTCTCTTGTCAATCTGTCTTTTGTTAGTCTGATTGATAGAGCCACTACTGGAGAACCCAAGATGAGTAGAGGAAAAAGTTGACTACAGAGAAAATCAGCTCATGAACTCTAACTAATATAAGATATTCTCTTAGAGAAATTCAGCGATGACTGTAACACTGTACAATGATAAGCTGAAATACAACAAAAGATAATAGGTCAAATGGCATTTTCCTTCTTTTACAGGGAGCAGAATGGTTAGGGAAAATAGGAACAAAATCCCAGAAACAATAAAGAAATACAATAATGAATTAATGATCCTGTGATGGCAGGTACCTAGAATAGAAAGGCCACGTTTCCCAGGGGGCCAATCTTGCAGTGGACTGAGTTATTCGGTTGGTTCTTGGCCCCTTATATGCAAATGAGAGGTGATGTGCTAATATTCACAAGGCCCCAGAAACCACTCCTAAAGAATAAAGACCTCGTAATAGAAACTTCGGTCATTTGTATAAGGTAGTCAGGATCTACATTTCTTCCATCCTTTGTCACAAAAACATTCTTTAGACATGTCTACTTACGTGTAATATTTAAGTTGTAATTTTCCTTTCTCCCTAATCACAATAAAGTTTTAATATAAGAAAAGTGTTTTAAGAGGAATCTCCTGTTCGGTTGTTCAGGGTGGTGTTTGAGCAACTAATTTTTGACAGAAATCAAGTTAGAGCTTTGAAATAGTCTCCCATGGCAGCCTGCCTCCCCCAGGGGGCACCAAGGTAAGTACATTTAACTGGGACTGGGGCACTGCCCAGCCCTGTGCCAGGAATCAAACCCAGCCAGACTCTCATCTTAAATATGACTGGGAACAGCCCTCAGCTTCCTTCTGCCTCTTTGGGCAGAGACCAGCTCTGCCCGCTAGTTTTGAGGGCTCTCTAGAGCTCCAGAACCACTTTGTGAAGAGTGCACCCCCTAGCTCCTCACGGGTTCCCTGTGCCCTGGGAGTTCCAGGTGCCCATGGGGCATCCAAGTTTCTCCAGCCATACTTGACCGTCATGCGGTGGCAGCAGTTTCATTTGGGTTAACGCTCTAGTCTACCACACCGCACAGATGACTAATGTGGTCTACACCAGAGGAACCGGTTGGGCCCTTTGTAGGGCATCTTTATGAGGCAAACAAGTCTGAGTAGTACTTCTACTGGCATAGTTGGGTAGTGCGCTTAGAAACAAGTTTCTGGAGGTGCTCCACCTGGATTTGAATCCATTTACTTACTCTGCGACACTAGGAAAGCTACAACACCTTTCTCTGTCTACTGTCCTATCTGTAAATTAGGAATTTATGTCAGTGTATAAATATGTAGCTACCATGGGTGAGGGGCAGTCTGATATGGATAGCTAGCTATAGGAAGATTACCCTAGGATGAGGCAGGGCCCATTGATTTAAATCCGATTCAACCAGGGGAGTGAGATCTAGTAAATTACACTACAGGCACCTATGCCTTGAAATGAGGAACTGCAGTCTCAGGAGGGGGTAATTAAGGTTCCTAATTGCACATTATTCAGAGGTCCCCCACCTCCTTCAATGAATTAGCATGCCTCTATAGATCCAGCCCTAAAGCTACACTAAAAGAGATTTGACTAGGTTCTTCGAATATCAAGTTGTATGCAAAGAAACTCGGTAACAATTAAAAATGCAGCTACAGGGACGCCTGGGTGGCTCAGTGAAGTGTCCGACTTTGGCTCAGATCATAATGTCACAGTGTTTGGGTTCGAGCCCCGCACCGGGCTCTGTGCTGACAGCTCGGAGCCTGGAGCCTGCTTCGGATTCTGTGTCTCCCTCTCTCACCACCTCTCTACCTCTTGCAGTCTGCCTCTTCTCTCTTTCTTTCTCTCTCTCTCAAAAATAAATAAACATTTTTAAAATGCAACTACAATTCTCTTGTGTATGTCCCTCGGGTTCTGTACAGGCCCACCAAGTTATCCCACACGAGCATGCTAACTTACAGGCAGGATCAGGGCTAGAGAAAGAACCTAAGTTGCATCGGTAGAAAACTGGTAGTTCCCAAACTTGGCCGCCCACCGGAAACATTCTGGGAGGTTCTTCAAACTACCAACAGCAGCATGCTGGTAAGCTGGCTCTTAAAGGGCAGGTGGGGAGGACTCGTTTGTGATTCTTAGTCTCTGGCAATTGCTGTGGTTAAAGTACCACCTGGTGGCCAATTGTAAGCCACCAACATGACCAACACCGGCTTGAGGAAAGCCGCACAGCCCGGATGACCCTGCTCCAGCATGTGTCCGGCTCACCAGGGATTCTGATTTAAAGGGTGAGAGGTGAGGGCACCTGGGCGGCTCAGTCGGTTAAGCGTCTGATTTCAGCTCAGGTCATAATCTTGCGGTTTGTGGGTTCCAGCCCTGTGTCGGGCTCTGTGCTGACAGCTCAGAGCCTGGAGCCTGCCTCAGATTCTGTGTCTCCCTCTCTCTGCTCCTCCCCCACTCACACTCTGTGCCTCTCTCTCCTTCAAAAATAATCATTAAAGAAAAAATTTTAAATGATGAGGGGTGGGACCCAAGCGGAGGGACGCTGAGAACCAGCCCCAGGTGATTCTACTGTGCAGCCATGTTTGGGAACCACCTGCCCCGTTGATGTGGCTTTCTCTCAGGCTGCCTCTTCTGGCACCTTCTCAGCATCTGCTCTACAACTGTCAGGTCAGTACATTGTTCCTTTTAAAATTGTTGCCATGTCTCAGTTGGTTAAGTGTCCAACTCTTGGTTTCAGCTCAGGTCATGATCTCACGATTTGTGAGATCGAGCCTCACATTGGGCTTCCCCTGGCAGTGAGGAGCCTCCTTGGGATTCTCTCTCTCTGCCCCTCCCCTTGCTCACTCTGTCTCTCTTAAAATAAATAGATAAAAAAAATAAAATATGCTCCTTCTGCTCCCTTGTCCTCAGTGGCTCATTAGGAATGTGGTGTGGTGGTTTCTAAAAGCAGTTGATTTGTTCAAAACCCTGTGTTAAATATGTTGAAGGCACTTTGTTGAAAACCAGTCTAGAAAACTCTTCCTAACTTCAAGAGGCTTATCATCTGGAGGGCAAGAGACAGAAGTGAGCCAGCAGCTGTCAGGACGGTGTGAGAGAGGAGCAAAGAGAAGGACATCAGTGCCGACGCCATTTATTCCATTTATCCGCTGACCAGCACTGCCCCCAACCCCTTGGTGCATCCAGTGTAGTGACTGGGGACCAAATGCCCTTTTCCCCACCCTCCCTGGAAGCTTGGAGTAGCAATGAGACAGTTCTACCCAGTGAGAGCGATACAAGCCAAAATCAGCTGGGAGCTCCCAAAACGGCTTTTGCTTTTTCTATTAAAAAAAAAAAAAAAAGGCATATCCACAGCTGGTACAGCCTCTTTGCTCACAGCCCATCTTATTACTATCTGGAGCCCAAGGCAGCAGCTGGAGCTGCCGCAACCATTTTGTAGCCATGAGGTATAAGCCAAGAGAATCACGGGTACATTCCCTTTAGCATCTTTTAGTCTCTAAACAAATACCAGAAGCTTCCTCTGTTTGTATACAGGCTTATAAGTCAAGTTTTCTCTGACTGGCAGCCAGACACAACCCGAACTGCAAACAGGTGCAGGCACATACCCAAGTGGAAGGTGGGATGCTTCCTAGAATGACTAACAGTGGAGCCAAATCTTAGAGGATGAGGCAAATCTGTGACACGGGAGGCATGGGGAAGAAAGGAGTTCTAAGCAGGCCAGTGTGAGCAGATACCTCCAGGCACGGAAGAGCATGGCTGGTTTGGGGAGGGGAGGGAAAGCTGACGCTGGAGAAGCCAGCAGACCCCAGGCCATTGCGGTAGCTAAAAGAATTAGAAATTTATCCCAAAGATAAAAGTTAGCTTTTGAAGAATTTTAGGCTGAGAAGGTACCTGCTTAAATTTGTGTTTAAAAAGATAATAAATACCCTTTAATGCAGGGTATTACTTCTAGGAATTTTTTTATTCAACTCTTTATTTTATAATAGAGAAAAATCAGAAACAACCTAAATGTCACCAATAAGACATGGTAATATAAATTATAAGATTGCTCTATGGTGGAATATTTTTGCAACTGTATTTTTAGGCAATGTATTATTATACTAGTGGCATAATAACTAAAGAAAAATTAACAATATAAAAGTATATCCCACAAAAAATCCATTTTTTCCTGAAATGAAAAAAACTAGAAAAAGAAATTATGAAATAATGATTACAGTTCATGCTAGATAGTAAAAATATGACTGATTTTCATTTTCTTCTTTTATAGTTCTTATTTGCCTAATTTTCTAAATAAGAAATTTTATAATCGGGGAAAATGTAACTTAAAATGTAAGAATGGCATCTGGAAGGGGCCAGACTAGAAGCAGAGAAATTAGTGAGTTGGTTTTTATTGTTCACTTGGTTTCTGAGTCTTTGTGTTGGGTGATCCAGTCTTGGAAAACAGTGGATTTCCTACAATAGGAAGTCCTCTGGACCTTGCTCTCTTCCCTAACATATATACAATATATTAAAATACTTGTGGTCCCCAAGATTTCTTGGTTCTCCGGAATCCCCTCCTGTCTTTTGCACTTTCAATGCTGCTAAGTGTATTTTGCTTTTGTGGGCTGCTTTAGCTCCAGCTTTGCCCACCATGTTGGGTGAGCACCCGTCCCAACCTCCTTGGAGGTAAGAATTCCTAGATGTTTCTCATCTCCAGGAACAATGTGATCACATGTGTGTGTTCACACTAGTCACAGTGTCTGCTCTGACCACTGCGCCCATGAAATGCAACCCTGGAGAGCCATGGTTTGTCTCATGGGACTCTTTGTTGCCAACAAGTAGTAACAACTGGGCAGTGGTGGACTAGGTTGCGCTTCTACTCAAGGGCAGTTAATCAGTGGACTGGGATTTTAAAACTGGGTAGGCCCATCAGGTTCTTGTCCTAAGGGACTTGAATTGGGAAGGACAGAGAGAATGAGGCAGTTAGCAGCAGGGGTTAAAGTTGAAGGGAGGTATAGCTAAAGCCAAGAGGTAAGGCTGTGGTCATGATAAGCCATAAGAAAGCAGATGCTATGAATGGACGGATTTAATGATGTGGGAAAAGGGTATGCAGAGTAGAGGTGAGAAGTGAGCTATAGTGAGAAGTCAACAGAGAAAACCCCAGGAAACAGCCAACTCACACCAACAGAAGGAAATCAGTGAAGGTTCAGACACCCCAGCTGTTGAAGTTCATAAACCTTGCTGTCTTAACAGACGCTGGCTGATCTGCTGCTTCTTATTTTTTATTCTGGTTCATCTCCCTATGTTCCCCATGTTTTCCTATAATAATAAAGTCCTGCCCACCTTCCTTTGTACTTTGACTATGCTATGAAGGTTCCTGTTTTTTGAAGTCAGTGGGCTGAACTTGAATTGTGTTGATCCATTTACTTATTTATTATTTATTCACTTACTAATTCTTTCATATATTCTATGCAATATATTAAATTGTACCAGTATTCTATGCATTAGGGGCTACAGGCTGTGCAAAACAATACTTGCCCATAATGATTATCCAGTATTCACCCTCACGGGGGTGATAGAACATAAATATGAGAGACCCAAAGAAGGATGAAATAGATATGGTTGAATATAGGATGTGGATGAGAAAAGATATAAGGAGAAGGCACGGGGAGAAATTTTAAATTATGTTTCAAGCTTCTGCCTGGGTTGAAGGAGTGACAGTGCCATTTACTAAATAAGGAATTCTGGAATAAGGAATGTTGCATTTATAGACATCTGGGTTTGGGTATCTAATATGCAGCTGTGGAAAGAGATAATTACTTAAGATTAGGATAGATTAGCATAAATTTAGAAATAATATGTTACAATAACATTTGGATCTGTAGCTTTTACAATGAGAACAGAATTCTGGGAAATAGTCAAGGGGAGGTCAGAGGAAGAAGTTTCCCAGAAGACAATGTAGGAGTAATAGATAATAGGAGAACAGGAGAGTGATCTATCATGGATGTCAAAGAGTAGATCACTTCAATTTTTTTTTATGTTTATCTATTTCTTGAGAAAGACAGAGCATGAGTGGGGGAGGGGCATAGAGCGAGAAGGAGACACAGAATCCAAAGCAGGCTTCAGGCTCTGAGCTGTCAGCACAGAGCCTGACATGGGGCTCAAACTCATGGACCACAAAATCATGATCTGATCCGAAGTCAGATGCTCAACCGACTGAGCCACCCAGGTGCCCCATGAGCACATTAGTTCTAATAGGAGGACATATCAACAGTGTCAGTGCCTCAGAGATGGTGAGAAAGGTATAAACAGAAAACTGCATGTTATGTTTGTAACACAGAAGTTATTGGTGCAGTAGATGAAAGGGCTTCGTGAGAGAATCACTATGGCAGTGAGCTGAGGATCAGGCAGTAAGTGTGAGTTTATTCATCCAGTAATCTAGACTCTAATGGGTAGGAGAGAGAGAGACTTTACCCAAGGGTGTAGAGTCAAGAATTATTGGAACCCATATGGGAGACAGTTTAACTCTCAGATTCCAACTGAGTGTCCATATAGAACTGCTCCTCTGTCTTCTGGCATCTTCCCCATTCCTCCCAAGTCCATTGTAAGCCCCCTTCATGAGCTCCTGCATGCAGTCTCCTCTGCCTCTTTTCTTTCTGCAAGACGAGAAGAGAACCAACCACTCTTCCGTCATATGCTCTATCTTAGGTCTTCCCAGCCATTCCACACCTGACTATAGGGACGTGTATGACACTCTCTTCTACAGGACTAGAGAAATAAAGTGGGAATTATATACGAAGAATTATATAAGAAGAAATTGAAGGCTATGCTCAAAAGTGTGGTTTGGAAGAGGGGACCAAATGCGGCCACGATCAGGTGTCAAAACTTCCCTGGGGTTCCCCACATCTCCTGGCCCATATTCACACACTTCACATGACAAACATTGTCAAAGGACAGACAATACATTGTTAACTCTTTTATAATTTTTAAGATGCCTCTCTGGGTGTATTCAGTGAGATAAAATATCACAATCCCTCCCTTATACTAGCAAAATTTTGAGATGAAATACTTCAAAAGAATTCAAACTCTGGAGGGATTCTTCTTAGTTTCCATACAGGGGAAGGAAAAGGAATGCTTAAAGCCTAGCTTGGTTCCCCTGCCAGCAGAGTCAGAAATGGATGATTCTTGGAGCCAAGTTCCTGAGTAAGTGGAAGGGGTGGGGCTCTGGGGCACAGGAGTAAAGAGCTCATCTTCTGGAAGAGACTGAAAGGTCTGAGTGCAGGTGTAGACACATGTGGGACAGGACAAGACAGAATTCTAGTTGATGCTTTCATTTTCTTGGCAAATTATAAACAAAATCTACTAGCAATTAGAGTTGAGAAAATGGGTACTATCACAACTACTAACAGCAGATCCACATACTGGGTATTGAAGGTGGGTCAGGTCCTTTTATACACTACCTTATTAGCCCCCATCACAGCCTCTGTAGAATGACTAACTCTTAAATATAAGTTTGCTAATAGAGGGCTTGTTCAATGTTTTAACTATTCCTCAGCATTGCTAGGAAATTGGAAAATGCTATATTGCAATTTTCCACCACATACCTATGGAAGCTACATGAAAAATTGTACAAATAGATGTGCTACTCTACATCTGAAGGAATCTGTCGATAGGCAAATTCTACTACCCCAGTCATTTCCCAGCATTTTGGAGAGACCTCAGCCTCTAGAATTTTACTTTTAATGTCTGAGAAGCAACCATTTAAGATAATCTTTAAACAACATAACTTAAAAGTTATCTTTATAGTTCAGTCTTCTGATCATGAGATCAGCTGGGGAGAAGCTTGTGAAAGGTCTTAAGAAGCCCTGAATTATTGGGACTTATCAGATGCTTAGGAGAAGGAGAAACATAAAGCCCCACCTGTTAGGGTCCTGTATCTGGACTGCCACTTTAGATGACCTGGAACTCAACTGAACACATACTAATGAGGGCCAGCAATGCATGAGTATTGTTCCAGGCTTCAGGGCTTTCATACAAAGATGATTCAAGCACACTCAGTGCCCATAAGGAGCGCACAGTCAGAGGAACAAGAAAAGCACACACACAGATAAAGTTGCATAGAGTTTATGGTGAAGGCAGCCTGGGTGTGTGTCTTAAAGGATGAGCAGGATTTCACAAGGTAAAGATGGGATGGGAAGCGCTTCAGACCAAGTGACCAACAAGGCACAGACGTCAAAGATTACAGGTAGTTGAGGGAAGACTTAGGAGTCCAGTGTGGGTAGAGCAGTGGTTTTTGGAATGTGATTCCTGGACCCTCAACCTCAGCATCACCTGGGAATGGGTTAGAAATGCAAATCCTCATTACAGAGTCTTGTGTCTCAATTATTTTTTCTAATTTTTTTTATTTTTGAGAGAGAGAGAGAGACAGCGTGAGCAGGGGAGGGTCAGAGAGAGAGGGAGACACAGAATCTGAAGAGATGCTCCAGGCTCCGAGCTGTCAGCACTGAGCCTGACACGGGACTCAAACCCACGAACTGTGAGATCATGACCTGAGCCAAAGTTGGACACTTAACTGACTGAGCCACCCAGATGCCCCTTGTGTCTCAATTATTGAGTCACAATATGACCCAACAATTCCACTCCTAGACATGTATTCCAAAATAATTAAAAACACAAAAACTTGTACATGAATATTTATAGCATCCTAATTCATAATAGGTAAAAAAAAAAAAAAA
>NC_043706.1:119279286-119292593 GCF_006229205.1 Suricata suricatta
GAGTGACTGTGTGAGAGAACGGGACCTCACTATTGAGGGTCTCGAAAAACAACCTTGAGGAAAGGAGATTGTTAGATGTTCATGTTAAGATTATTCTGGCAACAGTGGGTGGAAGAATGGGTACATGTAGGCACTGAAGGCCATGAGATCAATCAGGAAATTTGGATAGTCATGACGAATTGAAGGCAGAGAACAGAATTATTATGGCAGGAATAAAAAGGAAGGAGTAAGGAAGGGAAACATGCAGATAGGTATACCAGCTGTGAAAACTAAGAAGTACGGGAGGAAAGAAAGAAGTCAAAATTGCCTTCAGAGTTTTAAATGAAGATGATCGGATAAAGGTGATGTCATTAAAACAAATAAGGAGATGAAGCATTCTTGCTCATGTTTTTGGTGTGGAGGAACAGAAAGTACTGGACGAAATGGGAAGGTCAAAGAGCAAAGTTGAAGATAAATGTAAGGAGCAGAGATAACCCATGATGCCTTTAAAAAATATATAGGGAGGGGCGCCTGGGTGGCTCAGTCGGTTAAGCGACTGCTTCAGCTCAGGTCATGATCTCACAGTTCATAAGTTGACAGCTCACTGCTGTCAGAGCAGAGCCCCCTTCTGAGAGTCGGTCTCCCTCTCTCTGCTCCTCCCCAGTTGTGCTCTCTCCCTCTCAAAAATAAATAAACACTTTTTAAAAATACAATGATTCCAGGAGCAAATCTGTTTCTGCCACAGTTTTCTAAAATTAGCATTGCAAATATATTCACTCATTGGAATGTTTGTTGGTTTCATATTGCTGCCATCACAGATGACCTTAAATTTAGCAGCATAGAAACAGCACGACTGTATTATCGTACAGTTCTGTAGGTCAGATGCCTGATATGAGTCTCACTGGGCTAAAATTAAGGTGTTGGCAGGACCGCATTCCTATCTGGAGGGCCTAGGAGGTAATCCATGTCCTCGCCTCTTCCAGCTGCGAGAGACCATCCTATATGTCTCGGCCAGTGGGTCCCTCCTCCATTTTCAACTCCAGCGATGGTGAGTTGGGTTTTTTCATACTGTATCATTCTGAGTTCTTCTTTTGCCTCCCTTTTCCACTTTAAATGGCCCTTATGATTACATTGGGTCTACTCAGATAATCCAGGAAAATCTCCCCATTTAAAATCAGCTGATTAGCAACCTAATTCCAACCACAACCTTCATTCTCACTTGCCATAGAATGTAATATAATCATAGGTTCTGGAGTTTAGGATATGGACATCTTTGGAGGCCATTATTAGTATATTATACATTTTGACTTTAGAGCCATTTCGTACTTCTAGATTCCTCATGATCCAAATTCAATTTATGACTTCCAAGCCTTTTCTAGTGTTTTATAATATACATAGGATTTTGATACTTTTTTCAGAGTCCTTACTCTATAGTACTCACAGTACAGTATATCACAAGCCAGATAATGGGGGAGGGAGACTGGTATCAATAGCTCACAGTTTAATATAGAGGAATAATATTTACTTAAGAATGTAAGTATTTTGGAGCGCTTGGGTGGCTCAGTTGGTTGAGCATCTGACTGGCTCAGGTCATGATCTCACAGTTCACAAGTTTGAGTCCCACATCAGGCTCTGTGCTGGCAGCTCAGAGCCTAGAGCCTGCTTCAGATTCTGTGTCTCCTTCTCTTTCTGCCCCTCCCCAACTCATGCTCACTCATGCTCCTCTCTCTCTCTCTCCTCTTTCAAAAATAAATAAATGTTAAAAAATTATTTTTAAAATGTGAGTATCAGCAAATTGCAGAGTCCTTTCCACTGTTACAAAACTCAAAAATTTTCTTAATCACACCACTTCTATTTTGCTCTATTTAGGGGATTAGTATTTGTTTGCTAGGTCAGCAGTAAGAAAGTGACACAGACGGGGGCCTTAAACCACAGAAGTTTATGTTCTCACAGTTCCACAAGCTAGAAGTCTGAGATCAGGGTGTCTGAGGAGTTGATTTCTTCTGAGGTCATCAGGGAAGGCTCTATGCCAGCCTCATTCCTTGGCTGGTAGATGCCTGTCTTATCTCTGTTTTTTCCATCATCTTCCCTCTGTACATGTTTGTGTCCAAATTTACTCTGATGAGGGCACCAGTCATGCTGGATCAGGGCACATCCTAATGTGCTCTGATCATTTTAACTTCATTACCCCTTTCAAGCCTCTATCCCCAAATATGGTTATATTCTGATGTATGCAGGATCAGGACTTCAACATATGAATTTTCGAGGGAGACACAATTCAGCCCATAATGTAATAGGGCAATTATGTTATCCCATAATAGAAGAAACCTAGTGTCAAATGAATCTCATGTGCTACCTCTGTTGGCTGGTGGCTGCCTCAGATCATTTTTTGGAAAGGATTCTGAGGGCATACGTGGGTCCGGCTGGAAAGAGCAGTAGGATCAACTAGGCATGACTGGCATGGATACTGGCTGGCAGAGTGGCAAGTAGCATGCTGCAGAAATGCAAACGTTGTCATTGACTCAATTACCATGTAGAGGATGGGCGAGTCTTTTGCTAAGTACAGAATAGACTACATCCAGGAATGATAATGTTGGGTGTCAAATGTAGTGACCCATCAGTTACATTGTAACTTAGAATTTATTGTCCTGCCTTGAAGTTTTGAATATCATTATTTGTACCATATAGTCCCAGGCTGACCAGCGTCTAAGTATGTACTTGATAATTAGCAAAACTGCCTGAAGAATCCATGTCATTGACAAGCTATTAATATGAATTCCCCATTTGTCAAGTATGTCTTTTATAGGAAAATAAATCATTAGAGAAGGTAGCCATTACATTATTATGATTCTTCCACATATACATGAATTCATTTAATAATAGTACATTTAGATATTGTTGACAAAAAAGAGTTGGTTAGAAAACTGTCTGGAGACCTGATTTGTTTTCATTGAAAATGACAAAATGTCATTATTCAAGGATCAATACGACTTTTATAAAATTAGCCCTGCAAAGAAATTGGTTGGGCTGTATTCCCTAGAACGTTTTAATGTGCTTCTAGATTGTCAAAACTCTGCCATAAGAACCAAGGTTTGAGACAGCCAATGACAAGGCACATTGCCTGGCAGTACCATTTCTTGGAGTGAGTCCATAGCCAAATTTAAGAAAATTTGCATTAGAGCCTTATCCAAATGATCCCAGGCACGTGTCTTTATTCTTATGCAGCCAGTCAGCCTGAAAATGTGGTGCAGGTAGATAGAACTGCTCTGAAAGTGACGGCCAGCGGCGAGGAGCTGAGACTTGGCATTAGTCAACAACAGGGGTCACTTCTGTTGGGATTACTGATGTTTCAAAATTTGCATCAACTGAATCCCAGAGATTTTACAAGATAAGCTAGGAGGTACTCTACACCTTGTTTCTTTTTACCACAAAAGTTAGCCTTTGCTGAGAAGCATGGAGTGACACCAAGCTGGCTTGCTGCCACTCTACGTAGGATCACAGGCACAGTGTCACGTGAGGCTGGAGCACAAGAGGACCAGTGTGACAGTGCCAAGCTATTGAGCATCGAAGCCTCCTTCCCAGAGTGACCTGACAAGAACAGGCCAGAACTCTCTGGAGTTACCAGGAAACAACACAAGTCCTCACTCCTGAATGAGGAAAAGTCACCTGGTAGTTCTCATTACCATTTTAAACTCACAAGTAATATATGAACATGAATAATTACAAAAGAAGATATAAATCATTTTAAAAATATCCATATACATAATGTAAATGTGCAAATATAAAAACTATCCTCTTATTAAACTTTATTAATCCTTTGCTCCTTCACATTTTTAACCATTGTGTTGTGAACATTGTTCCAAACCTATATTTCTGTACATTTATAGCCAACCTATGTACATAGATATATTCAGATGCAGATAGAGATATCAATATATACATATATCTCAAAATTTTATCCATTATTCAGCAACTTACTTTTCACTTAGCATTTGTCTCAGAGATTTGCCATATTCATCCATAAATGTACCTCTTCTTTTACATTGCTATGGTATATGATAATATATTTCATCATTTTTTAGATTGCTCGCCAATCTAGACAGTTCCCAATTCTCTGGTACTGAAAGCTCTGCTGTATATAAACCTCCACTTCTATGTCTTATTCTGACAACTGGGCATTTTCTCTATGACAGATTCAAGAAAGCAAATGTACAGAAAGCATTCATTTTATTTTGATTTTGATGAATACAGACAAATTGTCCCACCTCCCAAATCATGTTTCTATTACATTGCCACCAGCAGTATCAGAGAGCCTTTCCCCCCACATGCCTTCCTGGCATTCCATACTGCTGATATGTTTAATATTTTTCATGTATGGCCCCCCAAATGGTATGTCACTGTCGTTTTCATTTGTATTTCTTTCATCTCGTGTTTACGCATCTGCTAATATAGAACAGAAATGGAAGGAGGAGCAAATAAGGGAGGGAGGAATGTGAGGTTTAGAGGCCAGGTCTGGAAGTACTACCTCACATTTGTTCATCTACATTTCTTGGCCAGAAGTCAGCTGCAAAGCCTCATTCACTCTATGGGGGCTGGGAAAGATAGTCATTCCATGTGTTTAGAAACAAAAAATAGTGGTGACCAACAACTTTCTATGGCACAGGCTCACTGTCAAGAGATGAAAAACTCCTCAACTTTTCCTGGAATGCTTAGCAGTTCTAATCCATGGAGAAAAGATGCACAGAAGTGCAGTTAAATTTACTACCACCACCCTACAATTTCAGATGTGAAAGAAAGAGGGAGAGAGAAAGACAAAGAGGAAGGAAGGAGGGAGGGAAGGAAGGGAGA
Source organism: Suricata suricatta (assembly GCF_006229205.1). Taxonomy (NCBI): domain Eukaryota; kingdom Metazoa; phylum Chordata; class Mammalia; order Carnivora; family Herpestidae; genus Suricata; species Suricata suricatta. The sequence goes on from NC_043706.1 coordinate 119,284,114, forward strand.
GAGAGAAGGAAGAAAGGAAGGAAGGAAGAAGAAGAAGGAAGAGAGAGGGAGAAAGAAATGCAAGGATATTGAGATTAAAAGTTGGCTAGTGATATAGTTGCAACAGTAACCCAAATCTCTTGATTCTAGTTCAGAGTTCTTTCCATTGTGCTGTGGAAGGAAGGAAGGAAGGAAGGAAGGAAGGAAGGAAGGAAGGAAGGAAGAAGGAAAGAAGGAAGAAGGAAGGAGAGAGGGAGAAAGAAATGCAGGGATATTGAGATAAAAAGTTGGTTAGTGACAAAGTTACAACACTAACCCAAATCTCTTGATTCTTAGTTCAGAGTTCTTTACTTTGTGCTGTGTCTTCACAAAAGTTACAGTATTGACATATGGTATAGAGATTAATTTAACATGGTGTAACTCAGGAAGGCAAAATAAGAACCAAGTCAAAGAGAAATGGGTTCTGTTCAATCAATAAGATAGAGTTAGTCCAAGGGGGATGGTCTGCCTAGTGAAATAATGGATTTACCATTAATGAGTATTAAGTGAAAATTTCATGGCTAGTTCTTGGGATGTTGCTAAAGCAAAGGCTTATATGAGGAAAACTCAACAGTTCTTTTCAACTGTAAAAACTATAAAAAAAATATTATCTATTTTCAATTTCTTCATGGTCAGAAATCTAAATATTTTACAGTTGCCTCTATAGAAAAAAAGTTCAGCCTAACTAATAAAAAATACACTTCCAAAAGACAAAAACATCTTGAAATGCTTAAATTCAGTAAAAGAATGTCAAGTAAGGAGTGAGAGGGATCTCAACTTTTTAAAGCACGTTTCACCAATAAAAAAAAGGGAAACAATATTGTCTTCCTCACAGGGTTGTAAGAAATGAAAGGCTGTAAGAAAGGTTACAAGAAATGAAAAAGTATTTGTGCGAGAGTTTTGTAAAATAAAATTACTTATTATGTTGTAACTTTGCAGCTACTGCAGTTTTATGCATTTTTTACTGAAAGCAGGATGAGACAAGTATAGTAATAGACAAGTATAATCTGTTACTGTCCATTTAATCTGTATAATCTGTTATTGTCTTTCTAGTTATTAATATATAGACAGCAAAGCTAACTATGATATGATAGCTTGATCTTTGAGAGTGACTAGAAGAAACTTCTTTTTAAGTTTTATTTCTTTTGAGAGAGAGAAAGCATGCACCCATGTTGGAGAAGCAGAGAGAGAGGGAGAGAGAGAATCCCTAGCAGATTCCAGGCTGTCAGCACAGAGCCCAACCTAGGGCTTGAACCCATGAACTGTGAGATCATGACCTGAGCAGAAACCAAGAGTCAGACATTTAACCAACTGAGCCACACAGGCACCCCCAAGAAGAAACTTTTATTAAAAAATAGGATTGAGCTTTTGGTCCGGCAATAGTAAAATAGAAAAAAACTACCTAGCAACTACTCATATCAGATATGGAAATCTATGAAACTGGTTTCAAGAATATAACCCTTCAGAGCTAATGGACTAAGAAGCATAGCAGTGTAGGAGCATCTACCTTGGGCATAAAGATGGGAGAAGCAGTCCTGAGATAAGAGAAAGACACACAATCCTAAAATCATATGCTTTGTCTGCAGATTGTCTGCAGCTCTACCAATACCGTTCTTGTCCTTCTAGGCTCTCCCTCTATCCCAGGGTCTGCAAATTACATTTGCAGCCTCTCTTGTTGGCAAGGTTCCAGTTTGGCTTCTGCCATTGAGAGGAGCTGCATAAGATCTCGGAGGCAGGAGAGAAAGAGGCCGTTATTTCTCCAGTAGCAGTGGAGGCATGTCTGTTTGACAGATGGCAAGCAAACAGTTTTGCAGCTTCTCCAAGAGTCTTCCAGCAAATCACCCACTTTGGTGCTGCAGGCACCTGAGGTGATCCGTGGTGATTGTCCACAATTCTTCAAATGCCTGGTTTCCTAAAAGCTAGCTGTGGTGGGTAGCCCCCAACCCTTCACAATGTTTTCCTGGAATTGAAGTTTCTGTATTATATCCCTTTGTACTTGAAATAGCCTTGAGTGGCTTTTGTTTTCTTGACTGATGCATGTTGTAGATGGCAACACAGAAATTTACAGAGGTGCTATGGAGTATAGCTGTTGGTTGTCAAAAGTGGCTTAAAGTAAGTGTAGACTTGAACTCATGGATAGGGGGGAACTTGCTTGACTTGGAAGGTGTCAGGAGCTCAGCTGAGCTGGGAGAGAGAGCCGAGCTGCCAAGTGTGGGAGTAACCAACTAAAGCAAGAAGTCAGAAAGGATAAAGAGAGGTATGAAAGATTTAAGCCCTTAATCACTTACTATGATAGTAAAGGAAAAGTCTAAAACTGAAAAAAGTGCCAATTCCCCCTACCCCCATTTCTCACATCCCCCCTCCATGGATTTAGTGGGCTTGTTGAGGATTAGGTGGATCAGCACAGATGTGGTGGTCTGCCCTCTGTTGAGGGAGACCTGCTGGGTAAAGCCTTTGTAACTACCTGTGGTCAGGCCTGAAAAGATTAGAAGTCTGGCAAAAAGGTATATGTAGAGATGGGCCTATGTGAATGGGCACAGGCCAAAGGGATTTTTGCATCTCACATTAATACCCAACAGGAAGTATCCACTGAAGAGTGGCACATAACCCCCAAACAGAGAAGACAGTTTGTGCTATGGATGTCAGCCTCCTCTCTCCATTGTGGTTGAAAAATGGGCCCATGAATAGACTCTGCATTGACCCAATACTTGGGTCATAGAGCTTGATCTTGCTACTGCTATGGATAAATGCCAAATCTGGCAGCAATGAGGGACACCGAGTTCTCAGTAAGGACCCATTCCTTAGGGAGGCCATAAAGCCACATGGTGGCAACTTGAGTGCATTGGTCCTTCTGTCTTACAGGAAGCACAGATTTGTTCTTGTTAAGACAGGCAATGTGTCATAGGCCCTGAGCATTTCTGCATATTTTTTCTGGGTATGCCAAGAATCCAAGTCTCTCATAGATAGCTCTTACCCAGGTCACTTCTTGGGGTTGTGATTATAGCAATCAACGTTGAGAGATGAAGTAATGTTTCCTTTCAGGACAAACAGAAGTTTTGTTTATTGCTTGCTTTAAAACAACAGGTTCCCAAACTGAGTATTCCTCAACTGTAATGCAAATCTGCATCTGTCCGGTCCTTCACACTTCTGGGAGACCTGGGGTTTGGAGGAAATGGCCTACATCATGCTTCTTGTGGTGAGAGGAAAAGGTCTGGGTCTGATCTCAGTCTTCTGTCTTCTGACAGCATCTATAAAATAGTAACAGGTTAACTTATTAACTTAAAAGTAGGGTAAAATCAATTCCCAAACCTGACCATTTTTTATCAGAATTGATACCAATTCCAGGTAGGTATTTGCCTTCTCTAATTTTAGTACCCAATCAGCATCATAAACCAAGAGCATAGAGAATATCTGAATTGTCAACTTGGAACCCTGTGTAACATTGCCTTGGATCAAAGATTCTTTAATAGAAGGGAAGTACAAAGTATAGGCACACAAACACAGTACCCCCTGTTTTTATCATGTGCCCCATCAGTCATTCAGAGGCATTTGACAAAATGGTAATCTGCTAAAGATGCAGGTAAGGGACCACCTGAGGTCAAAACTGCATGGTTTTAAGATATTTGTCTCTAGAGGGCACCTGGTGTCCCAGTCAGTTAAGCAGCTGACTTTAACTCAGGTCATGATCTCACAGTTCATGAGTTTGAGCCCCACATAGGGTGAGCTGGAGCCCCACTTTGAGTGAGCTGGAGCCCTGTTTCAGATGAACACAAGCCCTACTTCAGGTGAGCACTGCTTCTCTCTCTTTCTCTCTCTCTCTCCTGTCCCTCATGGGATTCTCTCTCTCTCTCTCTCTCTCTCTCTGCCCCTCCCACACTTCCGCCCTCTTGCTCTTTCAAAAAAAAAAAAAAAAAAGATAACCTCTAGAATGTCATAGACACACTCAAACAGAGATTGATATAGACTGCTGTTAACCAGGAGCCAAAATACTTAAGTCCTGAAACCCAGTAGTACAAGTAGAATTGCATCTTCTCACCATCTCTCTTGGTATCCCATGTATAGAATTTATGCTTTTCTTCCTACAGCCCTTGGCTCTGCTAGGTTAGAAGCCTTGGTTCTTTGTGAGAAACCTTCATCCAGAGGACACAGTACACCCTGGAGCTGTAACTACCACCAGATCATCCAGCAGTAGACCACAAGCCATATAAAGGAGGTATACTGCCATGGAAACAACCATGATGAAGATGAAGTGGTAGGGTTTCTTCTACACATTGGGTCAGGGGAGAGTATATTTAGAATCCAGAAGATATGTGCAGCATCTCTTGGTGATTCCATTCCCAGTGAGAGTGACAAATGGACAATTGCAGGCATCATAACCCAAATAAAAGTAAGGTAACCTAAGGGCTCATATCTTGTGAGGAAAAGATCTGGTCAACCATCAGGCAAATCATCCAGGTCAGTTCAGTAATGGTTGAGTAAGGGGGGGACTCTGTAATGGAGGATGAAGCAAGAAGATGATGAAAATCAATTAGGGCCACAGGACTAGCTACAGCTCTAGGGACTATAGTCTATTTCTCTAAGCCTCTTGTTTTTAATCTCATAGCTGTAACTGGCTTCTACCTTGAAACAGACTCTATGACTGATTGAACTTAGACTTCCTCTTTTGTGGATTAAGTGAGAAAATTTTGTTCTCACAGAAATGTAGTCTCCAAATCTCCGTTACAGGTGTCGGACATATAGAGAGCACAATTGAGCCTGGTAGTACAATGCATGGACTGTATCAAACACTTCTTAGGCACCATGTCAGATCCTTTTGTTCTCACACGTGTCTGGGATCTTTGGCCATATTTTCCATGTCTCTGCTTGTGCCCCCAAACAACTTCAAGCAGCCACTACCCAAACAGATTTGTCTCATGCCAGCACTAATTTTTGCCCCCTAGCCTGGCTTTCCCATTGACACAGAGGCATGAAGCACCAAGAGAACACCTCAGGAGCTCATACAAGCACAACTGAAAACTTCAGGAGAGTTCATGCACCTTGGGACCAATAGGTTACTGATAGGAAAGGGAACTCAGTGGATGAATTCTTCTCCATCTATCTCACATTTTCCCAACCCCAACCATCATTGATACTGACAATGCCACTCACGTGAGGAGGAATCCTAGATCACCTCCCTACCACCACCATCACCACCCTACACAGCCTCAGTGGTTTGTCTCTGTCTTTGAGCCACAGATAATTACAGCAATTACAGTAGTACGTAATGATACTTAACATTCACCCATATTGTGCACCAACCAAAGCCCCTTAGGCAAGGTAGGATCAAGCAAAAGAATTTAGTGTTCCAAGTCCCTTACAGTGGCAGAAAGTGTCTAACAGACTCTCCCTACAAAAGGCATCTAAATCTTCCCTGAATTTCCTACAGAATTGGTAACATTCTATTTCTTCCAGCTCTGGCTTTGTTTGCTTGATCTTATTTAAGGTTTTCTCCTGGTAGACTTGGTGATGATAGACATAAGCCTCAGCGAGTGCCCAGAGCTCCCCGAGCCATCAGACTGGTAAAGCCTGTACCCCAGCTACAGGTGATTCCCAGTATTGGGCAGGTGACCCAATCCCATCCAGTGGGTCCCACCCATCAAATGACCCTGCCCAGGTCCCACTCACTAGAGGCCACTCCTTGTTTCATCTGGAATGAGTGCCAGGCACTTTTACTCCTGAATAATGTGAGTGCAATTCTGGACACCACACTGCTGAAATGGTTACTTGGTCCCCACATTTTTCATCACCTTAACTCCCTACATGAGCCCTAGGGGAACCCTCCATTTCCTGACCCACCCCCACCTCTTTTTCCCAGAATGAAAAACACCAAAAAATGCAGTTCAGTGAAAATGTTGTTACAGGGGAAGGTGAGATTGAAATTACTACTTTTTTTTAAACCAAGCACAGCAGACATCAGAATGACTTGGAAATGCTGTCAGTTACTGGCTGGGCCCAGGGTCCAAAAGAATGGTAAACTTTTAAGATTTCCTCCTTAAAAATCTGGTGGTCAACCACCTCCATGGTAGTACTTCCCAGGCTTGTAAATTTTCAAAGCCAAAACAAAACTTTAGAAAATAACAGGGTTTTATTTTATCAAGTATAATTAATATAAACAAATAAACAGAAGACCCTATCATTTATTCTCATCATTGTTTCTTAAAAGCCATTGTAGCATCTAAAGATGAGGAAAGAAGAATTGGAATAAAGGAGAGCTCTAAATTAATTAAGTGAACTCCAAGAGAAAAGTCACCACTTTATCCTTTTCCTCATTTTACTCCAGATAAATGTTAATGTTTAATCAGATCTGCAGGAGTCCACCAGTAAGCCTTGGGAACCACTCCTCTATGGCATAATTCAACAGAGAATTTGCAGAGAGCTGCTCATGCAGTTAGAAACCCACCATGGTGGGTACCAGGACATTCCTTACTAGGTTCTCCAAGGCCTTTACTAGAGAGCTGCTCCAACCCTCCGATGAGGAACAACCAAAAGTCATCTCCTACTCAGGTTAGAGACTCAGCCACATGGAACTTAAACATAGCTGTGCTGTGTAATTGATGCCATCAGCTTGGATGGAGACAAGTTTCTGTTGCTAGTCTAAGTAAAGGGGCTCCTTTTATATTCTCCCATAATCAATCCACATTTTAACTATATTGTTTAAAATCTATAAGACAATGTGGTAAGAAGAGAAATATAATGGAAGTATTACCTCTAATCATGTGCTTTTAATAACACAAACCATGGAATTACTAAGAAAGTTCAGCATCAAGGGAGACTATCAGAATTGGAAGCATCCAATTCTAAAAGTCATCTGACTCTCTAGTCAGATCTGGGGTCCCTTCTACACCCAGCAGCCACCACTCGGCCACATGGCTTCCCTGGGCCCCAAAGCCACTCACCCAGTCTCAGTCTGGCTATTACCTCTTGCTAGAATCTTAAATCTCACATAAGAAAAGCACTATCAGGGGGTGCCTGGGTGGCTCAGTCGGTTAAGCACCCGACTTTGGCTCAGGTCATGATCTCACAGTTTGTGGGTTTGAGCCCTGCATCAGGCTCTGTGCTGACAGCTAGCTCAGAGCCTGGAGCCTGCTTCGGATTCTGTGTCTCCCTCTCTCTCTGACCCTCCCCTGCTCACACTGTCTCTCTCTTTCTCTCTCTTTCTCTCTCTCAAAAATAAAATAAAAAACATTAAAAAAAATTTAAGAAAAGCACTATCAGTTTTGCTCCAACTCAGAATTGGAGAAAAAGCAAACCTCATCCCACTCCCCTCACCAAACCTTATTCCCCCAAATCTCTTTCCTTCACCCCAAGTTAAAAATGCAACCTCCCATATATATCTCATTGACAGCAGTTATGGGGAGAAGGTGAGGGAGTAGAGAGGGAAGAAGGTTTCTAGCTCAGCCACCAAAACTCCCAGTCGCATACGGGATTCTATATATTATATTTCTGCAGGGGATCTCTGGGAGCTACCTCCATGAGAAAGTTAATTTCAGACTATGAAAGAAAAGGGGGGAGAAAATGAAGAGCAAAATTAGGTTCTGGGTGCAAAGGGTGTGTCCATTACAAATGGAAATTTATCAGTGACTGACAGGTCTTGCTCTCGTGCAGAGTTACTTGAAACATGGCACCTTTCCAGAATTTCTGCAGTCATTAGCCAGTAGTGTACTTGTTCTAGAGGACAAATCTGAGGCCATTTGTCTCTTCTTTCCATACTCTCATGAAGGAGTGTTTTCCTTAGAAAGAACTGATCATCTCCTCCAGAATTCCTTTGCTCCTTTTTATACCTGGTTGTCCTGCAATACATTCACGCACCGACGGCGCCCCAGAAGTCTGGAACAAGAGATTTTTAAAATAGCCCTTCCTGTGGATTTCCTGTTGAGGGAGGGAAATCAAGCTGGGAAGTACTTCTTTAAAATCCAACTCTGTGTTTGGTCTGATATTTGTGAAACTATTAGAATGTCAGTTTTGCTCACCGTGCACTAATTTTGAATACCTGAGTGATGCAGACAGATACTGTGGAGCAAGATTGGGCAGGTTCCTACATACCACTTACCAGTAGGAGCAGAAAGTTCCCAGGGAAGGAAGACACTATTGAGAAAGAATAGGTAAGAACAGTGCCATTTTAAGAAGGGATAGGGAAAAAGTCTCTGAATATTATCTAAATTTTTGCAGTCTCTAAGCTGCTTAGGCTTTGGACTGTACTAACACTGGAGAGCACATTAGCTAAACCAGAACATTCTACAAGAAAGGAAAACAAAAATCTTCTGGATTCTCTGTAAAGTTTACCAAGGGCTGGAGAAAGGACCTTGCAAAACTATGATAGGATCTGAGACCATATTCAGGTGACTTGAAGAAGGACAATTTCCAGGATAGAAACTTTTCATGTATTTTGAGACACTGATTTGAGTAATCCTGAGCAAACCACA
>NC_043706.1:119292693-119306074 GCF_006229205.1 Suricata suricatta
GCAGTGGGCTCTAAGGAGGTCTATCAGTGGTGTCTGTGCTTCTCTGAAGGAGAGAGCTAGTCATAATGTGGTCAGATCTGTCCTGGTTAAGGCCTTTGGATTAGATGTAGTATTTTCAACTTCAGTCCTTGGAAACAGTTACACAGGAAAGAAACTATGAAGTTTAATTCTTGCAGCTCCCTTACATTTACTGAGACCTCAGATCTATCCAGAATCCTCCTCAGGCCTCCTCCTCACTGGAAAAATAATAGTTAATAGCTGACATTTATTGATCATTAAGTATCAAGAACTATACTAAATGCTTATATCTAAATTCATTGAATTAATCTGCACAAACTCTTTATGAAGTGGGCACTGTTATTACCCCCATTTTACAGATGAGGACAACGAGACAAAGAAAATCCAAGTTACTTGTCCAAGGTCACATAGCCAGTGAGTGGTAGAGGCACGATTCAAACCTAAGCAGTCTGGCTCCAGAGCCATTTTCCCGGGGAAGACCAGATGCCGGGCTGGAGCACTGTCATGTCTGGCTCAGCACCAGAGAGAAATATCCACAAAGGCAGAAAATATGCAGGCACTTTTCAGCCTAGAATCAAGCCCTAAAATGATGATAAAGGTGTAAGTCCAGAAAAAGAGTTGAAACACCCCATGTTCTTTTTTTTTTTTAAGTTATTTATTTATTTTGAGAGAGAGAATGAGAAGGGAAGGGGCAGAGAGAAAGGGAGAGAGAGGTTCCAAAACAGGCCCTGTGCTGTCAGAGCCTAATGTGGGGCTCAATCCCATGAACTAAGAGATCATGACCTGGGCTGAAATCAAGAGTTGGATGCTTAACTGACAGAGTCACCCTGGTGGCCCAAAAGAGCCCACGTTCTGAAGGAAATAGAGGGGTCTTTGATGCCAGGAAGTGACATAGGTAGGAGAAGACCATAGTGATTTCCCCAGCTTTCTCACCTTCATCCTTCACCATCAGCCAGACTCTCATCCCCCTCGGGGCCCACCCCTCCATGGCAGTTGTGCCTCAACCTCATCAGACAGAACTGGAGGCTGTCTCAAGCGACTCAGCTTTATTCAAGCCATTAAGCTTAATGTCCAATTAACCCCAAACTGCATCCCAGTTCTTCTAAGCCAGTAACCTTGTTGGCTTCTTCCGGTCGCTTCTCTCCCTCCCATGATGAGAGCTTTACTGTTAAAACCCCATTTTTTGGTTATATTCGGTTAGCTTCTGCAAGAGGTTTTGCTTGACCAAATCTCAAACAAATTTTCTTTGCTCAGCAACTAGATGCCCTTCCAGTGCTCTAACCTGCCTGGCTAGACCTCCCTGCTGCTGTCACCTGCCTGGACTGCCACCTGGCACCATTCCCGTCCTGTTCACACACCATGCTCCACCTTCCCAGACCTCCCACTGCTTCCAGTTGTGTTTGCCCAGAGCATCTGCCCTGCCCCATTGGAACAGGTGCACTCAGTCTCCAGATTTCCTCTTCTGGTCTGTCGGGGGCAACTACGTCCTGAGGGTTTAGACTTCAGCTATGGCGCTGCTTAAAATGAAAACTTGATGAAAGCTTGAGGTCAGCAAAACTGCACGTCTGCCGTCCACCCTACATAGGGCTGTGTCACTGCCTCATAGCTGTGAAGGTTTTCCTGAGTCCCCTATGCCTTGGTTAGATCTCTGCAAGGAGAGCTATCATAGTGACATTTATTATTAATATATATAACTTTAAGAGTATGTGAATATTCTCTTTCTTAGTAGCAGGCATGAGATTTCTCTTAGGGTGAGAACCACTTTTGTTGGGAAATACTTTACTTAAAAAAAAATTTAATGCTTCTTTATTTTTGAGAGAGAAGCAAGGCACGAGCAGGGGAAGGACAGACATAGAAGGAGACACAGAATCCAAAGCAGGCTCCAGGCTCCAGGTTGTCAGGACAGAGCCTGACACAGGGCTCGAGTCTATGAACCATGAGATCATGATCTGAGCCAAAGTCTGATGCTCGATCGACTGAGCCACCCAGGCGCCCCAGGAAGTATTTTCTTAACACTGCTTAGATTTAGTGAGTTTCTGGCAAGAAATATCATATGGTGTTCAGGCCTCAGAGAAGAAATCAAGATTACATCAGACAAGGAGAGGAATTCACTTAATCCTCAAAGCAGATGGGGAGGATATAGGAAGGAGAAACATGGACAGGGAGAGAAAGAATATAGCTAACAAGATACAAAAGGCCACACACTTTACAATGAGACCCTTTGCCCTGGAAAAGCCAAACGACTTTATAATAAGTAGATTGTTATTAGTAGCAAGGAGTTTGGGTTTGGCATCTAGGTATATTTGAAAGGAATCAGAAGTGGGGCACCTGGGTGGCTCAGTCGATTAAGCGTCCTACTTTGGCTCAGGTCATGATCTCATGGTTCGTGGGTTCGAGCCCCACATTGGGTTCTGTGCTGACAGCTCAGAGCTTGGAGCCTGCTTCAGATTCAGTGTCTACCTTTCTCTCTGTCCCTCCCCCACTCATGCTCTGTCTCAAAAATAAATAAACCATAAAAACTTTTCTTAAAAAAAAAAAAAAGAAAGAAAGGAATCAGAAGTAACATGTGTAGACATGAACCCAGAGACAGGGGAATCATGACATTGCAAGGAAACTTTTGAAATTAGTTGGATATATACATACATCTCCTTACATCTGTAGGTAGGTAGGTAGGTAGATAGATAGATAGATAGACAGACAGACAGATAGATAGATATCTTGGGGAGATTTAAGGCTTCCCAACCATGAGTTGGAGATCAAGGCACTCCTACCAAATGTCAGAGATGTGTGGGAAGTAGGCAGCTGACATCTGAGTAACATGTGCCTCCTCTGTGAGGCATAGAACGCTTTGACAGCAAAGACCACATCTCATTCATCTTTGTTCAGACTTTATTTAACACAGCGCTGCTCTCACACACAGAAGGAGCTCAGCAAATATTTGTGAATTGGTAAATTACTGCATCTATTCTGAAAGCAGGTCTGCCTTGCAAAGTTTATGCAAGATGTCCTCGTATTTTTTTCTACCCCTGAGAGACAGCAAACCACAACATGAATAACAGCCATCACAGCTTGTGAGAAATCACAAGAGAGTTACCAAGCCAGTGAGTTATGTTTTGCTGCCTTGCTTGTTTGGGCAGAGGGCACAGAGCCCTGGGCAGAGGGGCCGCCATCCTCCCAAGCCTCCAGAGAGTGCTGAGGCCAGCTTTCCTGAGTCACCTCCAGGGTGTGGCCTATGTGGAGTGCCCCAGGTGACGGGTGGGAATACTCGCGAAGCCTGGGTGGGGAAGGGCGAGGTAGGGTGGGGAGGGCCCATGGCAGCTCCGGTATGTGCCTGTTGTATACTTGGTTCTCACAAGTAGTGTCCTAGAGTAGAGGCAGGAGTGGGAGCTAGGTACTGTATGAGAAACGGGGGTGGGGGTGGGGGTGGGGGGTGCCGGTGGGAGGCTTGGGGGGGAGGGGTGCTTCGGTGTGGGGCAAAGAACTAGAGTGCTTTAGGATTACCAGCCCAACCTAAAAACTGACACTTAGCCCTCTCTTGTGCATCCTGTCCCTTTCCTTGGCATTTAAGATCCTCCTCAATGTGGCCCAATTTACTTCGCCAACTGATTTCCCAGTTTCAGAGAGGCCTTCGGAAGTTGGCCTCACTTGCTAATTTGGAGGCTATGTAGGTTGGTCACAAGTAATAAAATCCCTACAGAAATTCTAACAGCAAGGGACTCTGAGAGACAAAATCTTGGTCTTCGGATTGAATGAGCTACCCATTTGTTGCTGGGGTTGGTAGTCACTCATTCTGTGTTCTAACCAAAAGACGAGGTAGCTTCTAGTTAAAGGGCCTGTTCATCTGATTTCTTATTGGCTGATTTCTGTGTGCCGTTCACACAAAGGAGTATTTATGTACTTTCTAGATTGTGTCACTGTCAGGTAAGAAACTCAAGCAATACTTATACATCTTAAGTAATAGAACACATTATTTTCCTGGAAACAATTATAATAAATGCTACTTACTCGCTCTAATGAAAACATTCCAGCCTATGTATCACTCATGAGGGATGACAAGGAGGTCGTAGAATGCCCTGCAGGAGGCTCTATGACTCTGGCCACACTGCCTCTTCATAATCAACTAAGTTTCAAGAAAGAATAAACAGTCACTCACTTTGGGTTTTCCTTTAGCCAGAGGCTGACACCATGACTATTTAGACTGCAGAGGGTAATATTCAAGTAATAATAACCAGAGTCATAAAAGGAACATTTATGCTCTACAGCCTGAGGAAAACACTTATGTTAATAAAACACTTATGTTTCTCCCAGTTCTACTGTAGGTCTCTGAAGACTGAACACTGCCTCGTCACCCAACCCCCACTAACGCCACCAGTTAAGTAATCACTTAGATCCTTGAACCCTTTTCGTGGGCACTGCCTCTGGAGCCCCTAGGTATTGACTCACTTAATCCTCACAGCCTAATGATATAGGCACACTTACTACCCTCTTTTGACAAATAAGCAAACTGAGGCTTGCACAGACAAAGTAATTTGTCCAAGAGTATAGTTGATACATTGCAGAACCTAAATTTGGACTTGGGAAGCCAGACTCTAAGACCTATGGGCCTAAATGATACACTACTCCAAAACTGGAGAACAAGGAAATGGAAGGAGAAGAGTGGTATGTAAATGAAACATAGAACCAACATATGCAAAACCATCTAGATTGGAAAAACAAAATCAAACAACCAGCAGAGAAGAAAAAGTCGCCTTTCCTTAGCTCCGTGGTTCCATCGATTTCGGTCTGACTGCACACCCATAGAGGCATAGAGGCCAAGTTAAAATACAAGGGAAAACCAAAGTTTGCATTTTGGTTTCGCTGTTTGGATAATGTAAAGAATTTTCAAGGACAATTTGATTATCCGGTATTTTTCCTTACATGTTGAGTTTTAGCCCCAACTCCCTAAAAATATTGATTCCATGTAGTTGATGTGACTGATTTTAAGCAAATCTTGAAACATTTCTTTTATCATTGAGTCATAGTCAAGAGGCATCATGAGAAATACCAACTATGCTGGGTTGGCATTCATTGTCCTACCTTCTTTCTATCATACTAGTAAGGATCCTCCTCCAACGCAAGTCATTGGGCCCAGCAGGCCCTGATATAGAGCTCACAACATAATAACAACTAAATAAAAACAACACAGATCTATAGTCATACATTGGTCGAACTTCATTAAGCATTTCTCCATCATACATAAATCACTCATTTACAAGCACTGCTTCATTCGGAGCCTATCATTATTTTCACTCAACTAAACAACAAAATATCTGCCCATAAATACCCAGTACTAATTGTTCTTCCATGTTGAAAGTTATTTTTACTGGGCAATATCCTGAGTGTCATTCAATGAAGACATTTTGCCAAAAACATGTTGGGTCCTCTTTCTCGGCATAGCATTAGTCATTATCTTCACCTCTGCTTTTAGAAGTTTCTCATAAATAGTATAATTCAAACTATCTTTGCTCTAAATAGCTCATTTGGTATCAATCTTCAGGAGAGCACCAGAAAGGAAGCTAAAACTAAGAACACTGTGTTTTGAAGCTAAAGAGGGTCAGTCTTTTGGTTTACACCAGTAGTTAATTAGTATACTTCAAAATTCTCAGAAGAACTAAAATACAGGGGCACATGGGTCCAACTCATGATCTCAGCTCAGGTCTTGATCTTGGAGTCATGAATTCAAGCCCCATATTGGTCTCTGCACTGGGGGGGTGAAGCCTACTTTTAAAAAAGGGTGGCGAGGGGCACCTGGATGGCTCCATCCTTTGAACAACCAACTTTGACTCAGGTCATGATCTCATGGTTTGTGAGCTCAAGCCCCATATGGGTCTCGCTGCTGTCAGTGCAGAGCCTGCTTCTGATCTTCTGCATCAGGGTGACTCAGTTAAGCGTCAAACTTTAGTTCAGGTCATGATCTTACAGCTTGTGAGTTTGAGTCCTAGGTCAGGCTCTGTGCTGATAGCTCAGAGCCTGTAACCTGCTTTGGATTCTGTGTCTCCCTCTCTCTGCACCCCTCCCCTGCTCATGCTCTGTCTTTCTCTGTCTTTCAAAAATAAATAAGCATTTTTAAAAAATCCTCTGTCATCCTGTCTTTGACCCTTCCCCACTTGTGTTCTTTCAAAAAAAAATTTTTTTTTAATTTGAAAAAACAAAGTAAAATAATTCACGAGCCCTACCCATAAAGTTCTGATTCTCTAAATCATTGATGCAGATACCTGGGAACTTTTGAAAAGTTTTACAAACAATTCTAATGATTAGCAGAGACCAAAGATCGATTGTAAAAGTAATATGTTCCAGAAAGCACTCTGTATAGTTCAGGCTCTCACACTCTCACCAAAAAAAAAAAAAAAAAAAGTGAGAATTATATCACAGTGTTTTTCATCAGTGGTTTTCAGCCATCAGGAGGTTATAGCACTTTTTAAAATCTTTTTTTAAATTATAGAAAAATACACAAATATACAGTTCAGTGGTATATTTTTACATTGTTGTGTAAGAGATCTCCAGAACTTTATCATCCTGTAAAAGTATAACTGTATCCTGTTAAATAACGCCATTTCCCCATCCCTTCCTCCCCTGGAAACCACCATTCTATATCCTGTTTCTACAAATTTGCCTACATTAGATACCTCGTATAAGTGGGATTATACAGTATTTGTGCTTATCTGACTATTTCATTTAGCATAATGTCCTTAAGGTTCATTCATGTGGTAGCATATGACTGGATTTTCTTCCTTTTTAAGGAATAACATTCCATTATATGTATATAGGGTCACACTTGTTTCTCCATTCATCCCCCAGTGGACACAAGGATTGCTTCTGCTTCTGGACTGCTGTGAATAATGCATCTAGGAACATAAGAGTGCAAACACCTCTTTAAGATCCTGCTTTCAACTGTTTCAGTTATATACACAGAAGCAGAATCCCTAGATCATACAGGGATTTTATTTTTAGTTTTTTGAGGAACTGCCACACTGTTTTCCATAGTGGCTGTACCACTGTATACTCCCTCTAACAGTGTACAAGTCTTCTAGTTTCTCTACATCCTTGCCTACACTTTCTGTTTTCTGGTTTATTGTTGTTGTTGTTTTAATAATAACTCTCTTAATGGTCATTGTGGTTTCCATTTGCATTTTCCTGATGCTTAGTGATGTTTGAACATCTTTTCACATGCTTGTTGGTCCCTACCGATTTATAGGAGTTCTCTACATATTCTGGGTATTAACTTCTTATCAGATATGTGATTTGCAAATATTTTCTACCATTCTATAGGTTGCCTTTTTACTCTGTTGATTGTGTCCTTTGATTCACACAGGTTTTTAAGTTTGATGTAGCCCCATTTATCTAGTTTTACTTTTGTTGCCTGTATTTGTGGTGTCATAGCCAGAAATCACTGACCATCTCAACATCATGAAACTTCCCCCCTATGTTTTCTTCTAAAAATTTTATAGTTTTAAGTCTTACATTTAGGTTTTTAATCCATTTTGAGTTAATTTTTGTGTGTGTTATAAGTGTCCAATTTCATTCTTTTTGCCTGTGGATAAACAGGCTTTTTTCAACATCATTTGTTGAAGAGACTGTTGTTTCCCTGATGAATGGTCTTGGCACCCTTGTTGACAGTGCTCACAGGATGTCTGGGTGGCTCAGTCTGTTGAGCATCTGACTCTTGATTTCAGCTCAGATCTTGACTCCAGAGTCATGAGATTGAGTCCCATGTTGGGCTCCATGCTGAACAAGAGCCTGTTTGGGATACTCTCTTTCTCCCTCTCTCTCTCTGTCCCTCTCCCCAGTCATGCTTGCTCGCTCTCTCTCTCTTTCTCTCATTCTCTCTCAAAAAATAATTTTTAAAAAGTTAAATTTCTTGTCACTATAGATAACAAATGACAATAAACTTAAAAAAAAAAAAAAAGAAAGCTCTCACTGCCCCAACCAGACTGCCTTAAAAACATGATTAAAGCTCATGCATGTTTTAGTACACATGTGATATTTCTTTAACATTTGACTGGCTTATTTCACTTAGCATAATGTCTTTAAGGTTCATTCATGTTGGAGCATGTAATAGGATTTCCTTTCTTTCTAAGGCTGGGTAATATCCCAGAGTCTGTTACTCCTTTACCTCTTGGATATACATTTCAATGTCATTAATTGTGGCAAAAACAATAACAGCTTGTGCACTGACCAAATTTGGGTGGAAGCCAATGAAAGGATTGTGAGGTGCCTCCATGCTAAGTGAGCACCATGATGCTATCGGGTAGTCTTTCATGGAAAGGATTTCTTGGAACCCTAAGAATAGTTTGACTATTCTTATTAAACTGAATAATTATATGAATTTAATTTCCGAACAAAAGGTGTTACCATGTTAAAGCAAAGTACATAAAGAAAACCAAACAATGACTGCCATTTGATTCATGAATGAGTAGGAAGACTGTTTCTCAGAGTATTTTAATAGATGAAGCTGAAGCCTGGGCCATTTCATCTTGGGTCCTTCTTTGTTCCTCAGAATTAACTGAGTCATGAGTAATTGGGAATTAGGAAGTTCGATGGGGAGTCTGGGTGGCTCAGTCAGTTAAGGGTCCGACTCTTGGCTTTGGCTTAGGTCATGATCTCACAGTTCGTGGGTTTGAGCCCCGCATTGGGCTGTGCGCTGACAGTGTGGAGTCTGCTTGGGATCCTACCTGTCTCCCTCTGTCTCTGCCCCGTCCTGTCCATCACTTGTGCGTGTGCGTGCGTGCGCTCGCTCTCTCTCTCTCTCTCTCTCTCTCTCTCTCTCTCTCTCTCTCTCAAAATACATACATACATAATTGATTTAAAAAAAGAAGCTTGGTGTCATGATAGATGATATTATGGTCCAGGAAGTATTATAGATAAAAAGAGAATCATCAGCAATATCTCCAAGATGGACGGGGCCTTATACAATAGAGGTGATAGGTGTGTCCTACTCTACACACTGCTACTGTTTTTGTGACTGTCCAAGGCAGCCCAAAGGATAATAGCAACTCTCCATTTATATACCAATCATTAGCTCATCCACATAGCCTCAGTGTATATTATCTTTAGTTTTATAGAGGAGTAAATTTTAGGTCCAAGAGATGAAATGCTTGGCCAGAGGACTTAGAATAAATGATAAAGCATGGCATTCAAATTCAGATTACTAGACTAGTAACTGGCTTCATGACTTTATTGTTTCCTTGATTTTAAAAAATGTTACCTAAAAATTCTGGATTAGATTTTGCTACACAGCCTTTAAACATACTAAGTGCAAACATTATTTAGGTACTATTTTTCACATATTACTTCAATTTCAAAAAATCAGCTATCATGATTCTGCTCACCTAATTTTCCTCCTTCCTCACTAGCTGCCCCCTCTCAACCTCCTTTATACCTCTAGATGTTGATAGAGTCTTGTCCTTGTCCTTGTCCTTCCTTTTTCTCTAGAATCTAATCCAGACCTATGGCTTTAAATATCTGTACGCTGATGAGCCCTGTCCTCACTTCTGAACTTCAGGTAGATTTACCCAATTGCTTATTCAACTTCTTTACTTGGGTGTCTAGTGGGCTATTCAAATGGAATATGTCTAAAGAGAATTTTTAGTTTCCTTCCCAAAATCTGCTTCTGACTAAGGCTTTCAATCTCACCAATGCCATAATTTGGCATAAGTCAAAATCGGAGGCATCATCTTTTATTATCCAGTTTCCCTCTTTGCTCACCACCCCCACCAACCATAACTATATCTAAGCAAGTATTGTCAGCTCTACTCTGAAATATATCGGGATTCCAGTCACTCCTCTTCACCTCCACCATGACCGCCTTTGTCCACACCTCCACCTTGTCTCTCCTGCACTACTGAGGCACTCTCTTAACTGGTCCCTCTGTTCCCAATTTATCCCAAGCACACCTCTAGGGTCATAGTCCATTCTCCACTTAGCAGAGAGATGATACGCTAAAAGTATAAATTAGATACTATCATTCCCCAGCACTCTCCATTGCTTCCCATCGCGGGTAGGATGAAATCTAAAATCTACATGATCTGGCTTTTGACTCTCTTGCTAAACTCTTATCCTACTACTTTCTCCTTATTCATCATTTCCTCACTACACTGGCATTCTTTCTGTTCCTCATACATGTTAAGTTCATTCCTATCTTGCTATTCCCTATGCCAGGAACACCTTTCCATGAAATTTTTTCTGGGCTTTTGTACTCCTCATCCTTCTTTTCTCACCTTCTCAGAGAAGCTTTCTGTGGCCAGCTAAAAAAACTCACCACAGTTTCACTTTCCTCTCCCTCATTACTCAAATTCATTTTGTTGTTGTTGTTGTCAAAGTTTGTTTGTTTGTTTAGAGAATTCAAGAGCAGGAGGGGCAGAGGGGGGCAGAGAGAGGGAGAGAGAGAGAGAGAGAGAGAGAGAGAGAGAGAGAGGGAGAATATGAATGAGAATTGCAAGCAGGCTCTGTGCTATTAGCTCGGCACCTGACTCGGAACTTAAACTCATGGACCATGAGATCATGACCTGAGCCAAAACGAAGACTCAGCTGCTCACCTAACTGAGCTATCTAGGTGTTCTTCAAATTGATTTTTAGTATCACTTGTCCCTATCTAAAATCATCGCATTTGATTTATTTGTTGACTTTCTTTGCCCATCAGAATGCCAGTGTTTTTTTGTTTGTTTCCTTGTTTTTTAGGTAGAAGACACAGCTTTTTAATGAAAGCAAGTCAATGTACATATCGTTAGGGGCCAGAATGCCACTCTTAGGAGGGTAGGGACTTGGGTTATCTTGTTTACCTCTGGATTTCCAGTGCCTGGAATGGTATCTGTCACAACGTATGTGTGCAATAAATACATGCTGAGGAAATGAATGGCAAAATGAACAGATCGTTCAAAAGTATTTTTAACCTCATTATCTAGAAGGACCCCTCATATATTTTCAGGCTTGTTTTTCTAACCTCTATCCTTTCACTCTCTCTTCCTTGCTTCTCTCATTCCTTGGTGGTATGTGTGTGTGTATATAATAAAATATATATATTGTACATACTATTTTATATTATCACCTGAAAAAATTATTAAACTTATACCATAATAATAATTTTTATGAAGTTTAAATGTGCCTGCTTAAGAAATAAGAGACTAAAAAGGAAATAATGAAAGTCATACCCCACTCAATCCAGTTCCCAGAATTAACAGCTGTTAAGATTGGTATGTATTATTCCATGGTTTTTTCTTTGTCTATTAAACATACACACCAATACATACACCACACACATATACATAAAATGTTATATAACATATCATATGTATATGTCCATGTGTATATATATTTATATAAAGAGAAATAACATCACAGTAATCAAACTTGTCCCCCTTTTTGGTTTATTTATTTATTTTGAGAGAGAGAGTACAAACAGAGGAGGGGCAGAGAGAGAATCCCAAGTACTGACAGCAGAGATCCTAATGTAGGGCTCTATCTCACAAACCGTGAGATCATGATCTGAGCTGAAATAAGAGTTGGACACTTAACCAACTGAGCCATGCAGGTGCCCCAAACTTGTCTGTTGTATTTCATAATATATTAAGATCTTCCCATGTTGGCACATGCTGAAAATACTAAGGGCTTTTTAATCTTTAAAATGGCTGCAGGGTGGGGAGAGAGGTAAGCCAACAACAGACAAGCTGATTCCTGCTTCAGAAAGGTTCAGGAATTAAAGACAAACCGTATCTCTGAAGGCAAATACTAGGGTAAAGTTGAACACAGGAGGACAGATCAAAGTTCTTACAAGAAGCATATTGAAGCCCTGTTTCCCTTGCTCACTACATAGTTGACACCCTCAGCCTTGGCAGAAGACAGAAATGTGCCCAGAGAGTATTGAGGACAAATCAGAGGTGAGGGCAAAATAAGGCACATGCTGAAAACAGGGGGTTAAAGTCTGCTTATTCAATGGTGAGTGTTCCAGCTTATTCTTCCCCTGGCTCCTGGAATAATAACAACCAGCCTCTGCCTTCTAGACAAGAAGTAGGAAAATTCTGCTCCAAGAAAACAAGAGTTACATGTATTGGCCATCTGGAGTCCTTCAGACCAAATTCACCCCCTTAACCAATGGTGAATCCCACTAGTTGAGCTCAATCAACATGGAGTTTCCAAACTAAAATTTTTTCGTGTCTTACTCTGAAGTATATATGAATAGCCTAGGATCATCAGACAACCAGGAAAGGGCTCAAAATTGAAAAACAGACACGAAAACATATACATAAGCAATCCAAAAAATGGAGCTAAAAGGAAAAAAGAGACATGGATAGGACCAGAAATAAACTTCAAAAACTTACAATAACTATGGGAAACGAGAGATTTTGCTTCCACAAAGTAAGTCAAGATAACTATTTTTAAAGGAAGAGAAATAATTAGGGAATAAGAAAAAGCTCTTGGAAGTTAAATATATGATCAAAGAAAATTTTTCAGAATCCAGAAAGAATGAAAGATTAATATTGAGAAAATCCCTACAAAGGAAGCATAAAAGACAAAGAGACAGAAAATAGAAGAGAAAGTAAAACAAAGAAAAGAACAAGAACAATGGAAATAAAATGACAGAAAATTAGAAGATGGAACACATAAGGTCCAAGAAAGGACTCTTAGGACTTATGGAAAGTGAGAACAGAGAAGTGACGCACTACACGTGGATAGAAACCGGCACTAAGGCACATGATACATTTCAGAAGAAGGAAAGAAAGAGATGAAAAAATGAGTTATAAGCTAAGGAAATCAGAATGGCATTTGCCTTCTCAAGAACAATATGGAATGTAGAAGAAATGCCTTCAAATCCTGAGAAAAAGTTTCAACCTAAAATTCTCAGCAAATGAAAAAAAATGAGTCGAGAATTCATTCCAATAAAAACAAAAATTTGGATGAGGAAATGAAATCATTTACTGCGAGACTCAGCTGAGAACTACACTTGCATAGCCACAGTGAAATAGCATATAAACATTGACATAACCAAAACTGGTGACATAACATCACTGGGAACCTGGAAGGAGACGTGTCTGTAGGTCTGCATGCATGCCTCGTGTGTGTGTGTGTGTGTGTGTGTGTAATTGCACATATACCTGCAACGTGTAGGAGTGATATGGATGGATATATCCTTCTCTTCCAAGATAAGAGGTCAATATAAAATAAAAATCTCCTGGGCAAAAAAAGCACAGTATTTGAAGGATGGAGATAAGGCAGTTTTCCATGGTTATTAACAGCTTTAGAAGCCTGCACGCATAAAGCAAGCAGAAAATGGGATGGTCCACTCTTTTCATTAGAAGGTTTTTGAATTGTATGATTTTTTGTTGTTGTT
>NC_043706.1:119306174-119307496 GCF_006229205.1 Suricata suricatta
TGATAAATACTCCAGTTTCTGCCTCTCTCATGGGGCAGTTCTGTGTGGTTGCACAGACGGTCAATAGCAGGATCCAGCCCCAGTTCTCTACAGTGGTAATCAGTAGTAGTAACATTGACATCCACTTTATTGGTTTTTCTCCCTCCTCTATATTACTTTCTTCACTTGAGATTCTGGGGATCACTTCCAAAATACCACCAATACCTAAATCCTTGTCTTGCGATCTATTGTTGGGAAAAACCAATGTAAGAACAGTGGTTCTGGGAGTGGCCTCAGGATGGAGCCGGCCATTGGCTCATTCGAGTCAGATGATGGCAGCCAGAATGGCACTGTTGGCGGTTTGTGCAGCTTCAGTAACTCCTGACAGCCTGGAGCATCACAATGACTAAAATGCACTCTGTGATCATTGGTTGGAAGAGGAAGCACTGGCTAGTGAGCTCTCTGTAGCCCTTGAAAGATACAGGGGCAATAGTAATGATAAGGATAGTGAGACTGTTAACCAGAGAGAGGGAGGAAAAGGCTTGGGTCCACCAAGCATTAACTCACTGTGGCACAACGTGAAAGCCTGAGGTCAAGGTCCTCCATGGAAACATTTTAAAGAGGTTCTTATCTCCTATACCTGTAAGGCAAGCTGTGTTGAAAACCCCACCTAGGATTTGATATAAGGATGATAAACATACAAAGAAGACTGAAAACAGTACTAGGAGGTCTTCCATGTTAAAAATCAGGTCCTGATACCGAATGAGTTGGACTCTAAGACCTGGGGTGGGAGCACTGGGTGGAAGGCTCCGTATTGGATGAATCGTGCCCTACCCCTTAGCAGAGAAAAGCTACCTCCAATTGCCTGGAACCACACAAAGTTCCTCGTCTGAAGCAGTTGCCTCACAAGGTGATGGTGTCCTTATCATTGCTCCTTCCCTTGATGCTTCTAGAGCAATAACTAGGGTGAGGGCCTAAGGATATCCTGAATGGGCCAGTGCCACCAGAAGAAATGGACTATCCACCAAAATAACTGCAGAACCTGGTTGACCTATCCAGTAGGCATGGAGGGAATACACATGGGAATGGATCTTGAGGATGTTAGATTGAGACAGGTCATTGGAATGAACCACCCCTCAAAAGTGTAACATACTCACTTAGAGACATCAGACCCTTCCATCCTGGACGGGGTAGTAATTCATCCTACCAGGGTTGGTGTTCACTTCTGTTTCCCTTCCCTGCCTACCATGCCCCTATAAACCCCATTATCCAAGGGCTTATGGAGTTGTTGAGCTATTGACATGAGATCCTATATAGTATTTCCTTAAACTAAGGGAGCCAAC
>NC_043706.1:119307596-119319670 GCF_006229205.1 Suricata suricatta
GTGCTTCCTGGGATAATTTCCTGAATGAACTCCACAACCCCAAGTCCTTGTCTCAGGAATCCAAATGTGGCGGTGTGCCATGAAAAAGAAGGGAAGTGCTCTGATTTCAAACCCTCTCCACGACTTAGAATTCATTTTAGCACATTAATGGTCTTGCAATTTGTATAATAATAAAAAACAAAAAGCAGAAAACAAAACAGAATTCTTTAAACTGCATTCACCTCTATATTTCCCAAGGGTGTTTGTGTATGGTTAAGAGAATGGGCTTTGGAATCAAATGCACGTGGCCTGAATGGTGGCTCCATTATTTCCTCTGTAAAGCGCAGTGTCCCAAGCTCTGGCATGGAGGTGACCATGTATCTACCTAATGAGAGTGTTGTTATGGTCAAATAAAAGCAAAAAAGTTGCACACAGCAAAAAAGTGACACAAGATGGATATTATTGATATTGTTATTGATATTGATACAGTTTCTTGACTACAGAATCCTTTTTAGTAACATCCGCTAACATCTAGAGCACGAAGCTTTTGGAACTTTCTGTATGCATTTCTGTTGTGAAAATCTGACCTCTCATCTTGTGCAGAGAATACCAGGTCAATTCTATATGATGACTTCTCTTTTACAAAAGTCTTAAGCACGTTTGTGAAACTCAAAAGAGAAAAAGCATTCCTAACAGTGAATCCCTACAAATGAGAAACCTATGTTTAACGTATCAGCTTGGTGCAGACTATCAACCTCAAGATGCCTCTCTGAGGATTCTCATTTTGCTTGTGTTTTCTCCAAACTTCCTTGTTCACTGGAAAAGGTTCACTTCCTTGTTCAAGGGAATGCTGTGCTTTAGTATATGAAAGCTGTCTCCACTTTTCTGCCAGTCCTAACTCAGGCTGTGATGACTCACTCACCCCCAGGTCGAAGGACAGACTGGGTTGCTCTGTTACCAAAACAAACACACTTCCACAAACTGCTTTCCTCATTGATGACCGGCTAAGAGAAAGACCATGGAAACAGGCTGCCTGTGTTTAATACTCTGCCACAGTTCATTTATTTCCCAAAGCAGCCCTGGGATTACCTAGCCCTCAGTTCTGAAAACTTCTCACCTCTTCTTAGAATAAAAAAAAACTGTCGAGTCAAAGAAGGTGAACAACTAGTCATGTTTTATACAGAAGCCAAGACCAGCTAAACTGAGGGGACTCAGGTGGAAGGTTAGAAGCAAGCTTTGCAGCTTTTCCTTCAATAACGCCACTTTCCCCGGATTCCACGGCAGCGCCCCTCTGCGCATGCGTGAGACGGCCCATTCTGTGATCCCCCAAGAGCCCGATAGACAATTAGGCTAAAATTCAGCCAATGGTAGGGGGGATGCCTGGGTGGCTCAGTCGGTCAAGTATCAGAGCATCTGACTTTTGATTTCAGCTCAGGCCATAATCCCAGGGTCCTGGAATAGAGCCCACATTGGTCATGATCTCAGGGTCCTGTGATGGAGCCCCGTGTTGGGCTCAGCATGGAGCCTGCTTGAAATGCTCTCCCTCTCTCTCCCGCTCTGCTCCCTCCCCCACTCTCACTCTCTTCCTCTCACTCTCTCTCTCTCTCTCTCTCTCTCTCTCAGTCAATCAATCAATCAATCAGTATTCAGTTGTCCCTGGGAGCTCCTGGGTAGCCTGCTCAGTCAGGAAGCACACAAGTGTCATTCTGAGCTGAGGAACTTCAATGGGATATTTCTTACTTTTTAATATGTAGTTACATGTGTAGTTTCCCTTAAAGTCTGTGTATTTGCAAAGCATGAGAATAGAAAATGGCAAACATCATTTGCTTCAGCTTCCACTTGAATCGGTGATATGTCTGAATGTTGACTTTACCCTTTAAAGACATAAATTGGAGAACGGGGAGTGTGTTCACACTGGCCATAAGTCCTTGATGTCGCCGGTGGAAGCTGCCTCTGTTTCTGAGCCACACGGAAGAGAATCTGGGGAGGCATGCATGGGTGGGGTGTGCAGGGAGGGGTGGAAGAAGTCTCGACCAACTTCTCAAAACGATCCTGGCAGCAATTTTCATCCCTCCTGGGGCTGCTCCTTGGGGTGATGTCTGGAAGCCCCGATCCCAGGGCCGCTCGATGGGGCCGTGCAGCTGCGCCCTGTGCAGGGGCCCCCAGCCCCCGTGCTCCTGGCAGAAGGCTGTGCCAGCTCTTCTCCTGAGGTACAGCACCCTCCCCACAGGGAACCCCTCACCCTATTTCTATTTCTTTGGCGTCTGCCAAGAACTCATTTTTTTCATGATGCTGTCCCTAGTCTTAATGACTCCAACTTCTTTTTTTTTTTTAATTTTTTAATGTTTATTTTATTATTGAGACAGAGAGAAACAGAGCATGAGTAAGGGAGGGGCAGAGAGAGAGAGGGAGACACAGAATCTGAAGCAGGCTCCAGGCTCTGAGCTGTCAGCACAGAGCCTGGTGCGGGGGCTCGAACCCACAAGCTGTGAGATCATGAGTGAGCCAAAGTTGGATGCTTAACCAACTGAGCCACCCAGGTGCCTCTTGATGACTCCAACTTCTGACCACCTAGACATGCTAACAAGAGGCAACTGTTCCATGGGGAAGTTCTATCAAAGTGAAAGTAATTGTGGCAAAAGCCAGACTCAGTTTTTCAATGTTCCATCTGGACAGAGGTCAGTTTTTCATTTTGGTTTTTGTTTTGGTTTGTTTTGTTTGAAAAAAAAAAATGTTTAGGTGCTGTGATGTTACTTGACTAGAAATTGGGTGGGGTGGCATTTGAGAGTATGAATTGTCATTAAAGCATTTCTGCGGAAGACTATCCACTGAGTAACCAAAACAGAAAGCACAGAACAGATAAACAGAAGATTTACATATGGAACTTGCTTCCAAAGTCTAAGTTGACTTTAGTGATTTAATTGTTTCCAATCCAAATCTAAGAGTTCCCTCTTAAAAGTAACTCATTCAAAAACAGTTGATAATAGCAGGTTAATTATCTTGAATCTTTGTACTGGAAAAACTGGCTGGGCAAACCATTATACTATTATGATTATTTGGTGACTCATTATCACTAAGACAATCTTACACCAGTTAAATCAGCAGGGTTCCATTTCTTCAGCAGGGAGCTATCTTCACACACCAGCCACACACACTTCTGAATTTTTCTTTATTTCCACAGCTAAAGAGAGTAAGCTCTTGAGATAACAATGTTGCACAGAATACTCCAAATGGACCGTCTTTAACGTGACAGGATCTGAACCTCTTTGAATTTTCCCTTTGGGCTGTCTTTTCCCACACCTGAGGTGTGTTATCCTCACTTCTGCCACGCCCAGAACATACACCCAGATACTTAGCAGAATTGTGAAATCCAGGAACAATGAACTGTACGTGTGACAAGGCAAGCGTGGCTCCCTGAAAAGTGACCTCACACAGCAAAAGACGCTGAGCATTCACTGAAAAGTCCCAATCCCGGTCTGTCTTCAGGCATTTTAAAACCTGAAACCACATCCACAGAGGTGAGATAAAGCAATCTTCTTACTTCAACAGATGTGTTTTTAACACTTCCTTTGCATAAATAACTGTTGTGGAAAACGTGAGGCAAAGGGGAGAGGTCAGAGGAAGGAGCTGGAATTCAGTCTCTTTGTCCCGAGGTCCTCAAGCAACCGCCCTTGCCCCTGATGGAGGTGTTTGCATCCTTGCTGCAGGCTTATATGAAATACTCTTGTTCAGAGTCATCCTGTTTTCACAGCAATTTAGATTTCAAAATGGTTGGAATTTTGGTTATGGTTTTCCTGGTAACACTTTGAATTTCTTTCTACTGAAGGAAATTAAGTATGAGAGACTGTTAAAAACGTGTACTTGTGGGGCGCCTGGGTGGCTCAGTCGGTTAAGTGTCTAGCTTCCGGCTTCGGCTCAGGTCATGATCTCACGATTCGTGGGTTCGAGCCCTGTGTCAGGCTAAAAATTTTTAATTACAACTACTTAACCCTTCACCTCCCATCCCACAAACCTTCAAACAAGTGGAGCAGATATGAACGAAGCTCAACATATTTGAGAAAGTCGTTGTCTCCTTAGAAGCAACTGTGTGAATTCCTGATACCTTGACTTTAATTTAGGAGGAAGACATAAGTAGACATTTAAAAAATGTTTTTTAATGTTTTTTATTTATTTTTGAGAGACAGAGAGAGACAGCATGAGCAGGTGAGGGTCAGAGAGAGAGGGAGACACAGAATCTGAAGCAGGCTCCAGGCTCTGAGCTGTCAGCACAGAGCCCTACATGGGGCTCAAACCCACATACTGTGAGATCATGACCTGAGCTGAAGTCAGACACTTAACTGACTGAGCCACCCAGGCGCCCCTAAAATATTTTTTATATTACAATAAGTATAGCTTTATTTTCGATTAAACAGTTGTGTGGAAAGTAACGTGAAACTGGGAGCTGTGCATTCACCTTCTTCTGTTTAGACTACTTGGGTGAGAAATATTTAGACACAGTGATGTAGGAAAGTGAAAAAAGTCTTTTTCTATTTGTTTTTGTTTCTGATGAGGAATGTTTAATAGCATAACAAAGGCCAAACAGATGAGATATGGCATATCTATATCTATGTATTCTATAATTTATAGAATACCACGTGTTCACCACATAGGGTCTTTTTTTTTTTGGTTATATTTTACAGTAGCCTATAAATGATTAAAACTCACAAAATGCTATACTGTATGGATGATTCTAATGTCTAAAAAAAGTTAAAGCCAGTAATCTATAACATCAAAAGTGGTATATTTTAAGAAGACCGAAAATACGTGCTTCAGAAAGATGCTGTTGGGTTTTTATCCACAAGGCCCTCTCCGTCAAGGCACCAGATCAAGACTGAGGCCTTCTCGTTTCAATCAGACCCCTGTGATAATTTGGACAATGGCTTATACCTGCAGCACTTCGGAAGTCATGACTCCCAGGGTCCAGTCACTGAGAAGTGATCCGAAAGAAGAGAGGATGGTCGTGAAAACCCCCGTGACCTGGGCGTCTCAAGCTCCGTGCAGTGAGATATGTGTATCCTAGATGTCGATTCCTAAACCCCTCCTTTCCCTCTCTCACGTATGCCCTTTAGCTGCCCCCTCCCAGGTCTAGCCCTTCACATCTCTTTCTGGCCCTCCTGTCTGCGCTTCTGCATTATGCAATACCCGCCCACCAGCACACTGGGCAGGCTCAACCTTCCCTGGAGCTTGGAGAAGTGGAAGATGTTGAGGGACCCCTATCAACACAGTGGCAGGAGGAGCAAGCCCGAGAACACGTGCGTTGTCGTGCTCCTTACTGGACTGCTCCCTGCTGCACCCCATACCATCACACTGTATTTTGCCCTTACTGTTACTGTTACTTACTAGCTGTCTGATCTTGAGAAAGTTACTTCGCGTTCCTCTGTTTCCATTCCTTCTTTGAACTATTAAGAATAATTAAACCCATATCAGAGGGTCTAGATGAGGTTTGTATGGGTTAGCACCTGGGGAGCACTTAGCCCACATTGTTTCATAAGCATGATTGTCATCTCCGGGCTTTGCCTATAGGTAAGCACCTTAGGTCGACTGTTCCTCTCTCTAAGGGGTGGGAGTCTGATGGGAGGAAGGAAAGGCCAGGCCAATTGGCAAACTCTTCATGGGGCAGACGAATCCCCCTCCTTTCCTAGTGCTACTCTTTCCCCTGCCAACTCCAAGCTTGGCACCTCTTTGCCACTTATCAAGCTGCACAGTTGTTCATTTCCCAACCGCTAACTTGAGTTTATTCTGGGTGGTGGCTTCACTGTTGACAATGTCACTCGTCTCAAATTTGGCAAAGACGCTGGTCAGCTGGTGGATGTTATGGATTTAATCCCTCTGGTGCTCGTTTGTTATTCTACAATTTTTTTATATTGTTCAGAAGAGAGGGATTTAATGGAGCCCACTCCACCATCTTGAGTCATAAGCTCCCTAGAATACAAATAAAGCTTTTCTTCTAGGCTTTACTTATATTTATGATAGTTTATATTCACTTATTTAGTGGTTCTTCCAACTAAAGGAATCTTCTTTCATTTTCTTTGTTTTAAAAAGTATTTTAATGTTTATTTATTTTTGAGAGAGACAGACACAGAGTGTGAGCTAGGAAGGGACAGAGAGAGAGGGAAAGACAGAATCTGGAGCAGGCTCCAGGCTCCAAGCTGTCAGCACAGAGCCCCATGCGGGGCTCGAACTCACAAACCGTTAGAGCATGCATGACCTGAGCCGAAGTCTGACGTTTAACCAACTGAGCCACCCAGGTGCCCCTTCTTTCATTTTCAGTTGAAGAAAAAATCCATCACAGTATTAGGATTTTAACCATTGTCTCTAGCTATAAAAGTCAACTTGAGGGAGAGAACCACACACACACAAATAGCATCACTTTACCCTATTTCCTTTTACCCAAGAATATTTAAGTAAATTAACAAACGAGCAGATACACATATAAAAACACAGAATTAAAGAATTTTGTAACAAAAAGGATTGTTGCAATCATTTTACCAATGAGGTTATGAAGCCAACATGGTAGGGGGAGGGTAAACTGCCCAAGTCTACACAGCCAGAAAGAAACAAAGTTGGCTGTGATTCAAATATGGTCTTTTCAGATACGACAGAAAAAAAAAATAAGTTGATGCAGCATTTATGTTTTATTAAGAGAACTGTCTCTCAGCAGGAGTTGGTAGCAAAAGTCAACATAATGAAGATATTATGGCTAGATTCTCCCATTGTTTTCATTTTCTTAGAAAAGGAAAGCCTATCCAGTTTTATTGTCAGTCCTGTCGTATATGGTTTTGAAGCTAAAAGTAATTACACTCCAGTTACCTTGTGTGACAATTGAAGGACCTTGACATATTACTTCTTTGTGGCATTCAATAGTAAATGACACTCAGCATATCTGACTACTTATAGTGTGAGCGTGAGAAAGTGTTTGGGAACCTACAACTGCTTATTTAAAGGGTGGGGACTCAATATAATTAGAAAGCTAACAGCCACTCAGCTTTACCAGGGGAAATATGCAATGCATTGTTAGTCTTCAGATGGCTTCTTAGTCCAATTCTTTGTTACTCTCCAGAATTCTCTGGAATTCTGCCCTGTTTATGACATAAAGGTACCTGTCCTGGTGACTATGAACCAGCAAGGAACAGAGGATCTCTGTGTTTGAACAGGGCTAAAAGAAGGAGAACATGTTAGCCAAAGAAATACCACTTAGTAAGTCTTTGTTAGAAACATAGGTCCCAGGAAGCCATATTTTTCCTACATGTGCTTCATTAGACTATAGTATGTAATTTATTGAGGAAGGGTAGAAGAAAACTGGACAGGGAAAAATCCAAAGACAAGAGTGCTTGCTTTAGAGAACCATGTATCTGAGAGTCGTTTTCAGGTAACAAGTCATTTTCTTTTTTTTTTTTTTTGCGTTTATTTATTTTTGAGAGACAGAGCATGACAGAGACAGAGGGAGACACAGAATCTGAAGCAGGCTTCAGGCTCTGAGCTAGCTGTCAGCACAGAACCTGATGTGGGGCTCGAACCCACAAACCGTGAGATCATGACCTGAGCCAAAGTCCAATGCTCAACCAACTGAGCCACCCAGGCGCCCCCATTATCTCTAGCAACCCATTATCTTCTTGAATTACCTGTGCTATTATTTTAGAAGATAACATTTTTAACATTGCTAATTACCACTTCAACTCCTCTACCTGTCACAGAAGTTTTTAAACATTTTAGTAGGAATAATCAAACTACATTCTTCTGAATTTATGATAAGAAACAGTCAGCTCATATTTTGAAAAACACAGAATGAAATTAACTGCCAAGAACCAACTAGCCAACAGAAGCACTGGATCTCCAGTCTCCCACCATGCCCCTCTGTAACCCGTCTTCACATTTACACACAACATAGGAGGATTAACCTACAACCCATGGTGGAAAACTGGGGGAAGGTGGAAAAAGGGAAAAAAAAGTAAAGAAATTGCTTATTGTCCCACTCCCTGAATGGAATAAGATCACAGCTCAAGCAGGAAGAGAAGGATGAACCTTCAGCTAAACCAAACAATTGTTCCCTGGCATCTGGACCTACAAGAAACCTCTTAGTCCATTTCCCTCTGGTGGCAGCACTGGATAGATGTTAGCTGTGTACCAGGTATTAGTCATTGAAAAAGACATCCAGGGAGGAGACTTCTAGAATCCATTAAAGTCCATTCAAAAATTGTTATTGGAAACCTACAATGAGCAAGACCCTTAAAACTAAGAAAGAGCTACTTTTCATTTTATCCAACATTCGTATTATTTTGCCCCACTCAAAGCATTTTTTAAAAATTCCCTTCTCCAGGCAGATGGGTGACTTGGTCAATTGGGCGTCCAACTCTTGATTTTGGCTCAGGTCATGATCTCACAGTTCGTGGGTTCAAGCCCCACGTTAGGCTCCATGCTGTCAGCTTGAGCTGCTTGAGATTCCCTCTCTCCCTATCTCTGTACCCCTCCCCCACCCGTGTGGGTGCTCTCTCTCACAAAATAAATAAATTTTAAAAAATATTCCCTTCCCCAGAGTTGAAAAAAGAAAAAAAGAAAAAACAAAAACTACAAACTAGAAACAAGATTAGGCTACCTGGTTTATTGGGGAAAATTCGTAATGAAAACTGCAATGGTTTATTCTGCAACTTACAAAATAATAATTTGGCATATAAAATGAATTGGTTTTCATTATGTAAGTACAAATGGTAAAAAAACAATAATAATAGTCATTGTGATATGTCATATATTTGCCATCCAGAGAAATCTCACATCCCTGAATTCTCCTGTTGTATGTTTTATATCAGATATTTTAAAATCTCTTTTCCAAGGAAGACCAGGTTGGTAACTACATTTAAGGTGTTGTTTATAATTGCAATCTATCAGAAGCTGTGTCTATATGCTTAGGGCCCAGTCGAACCTGAGATGAAAAATTCAAGCCATTTCTTCTCCCGAGGCTGTTTTCATGCTACTCTGTGAAAGGAATGGCCCTACTAATGCTTCACTAACCTACCAAATCATACCCATCAGTCATGATGAGTTAGACCCAGCCCAGCTTTCATCAGATCTACTGTGATCCTGAACATATAGACACAAAAGAGTACAGATTTATTAATCCAGCATTTTCCCACACCCCAACCCTACAAGCCACTTTAAAAGAGAAAATTTCATCTTAACATTTCACTACATAAGGAGGTCTTACTACAGCAACGAGCTTTGGGTATGAAAGAACACTTTCCTCGATGCCATTATCAAGTTAACATGAAGCTTTGCACAAAACATCTGGGTATTAGGAATTCTCACAAATGATATGCATTTAGGAAACTATTTTGCTTCTTTAAATAGGTGAAGGCTTGAAAAATATTTTTTTTGTATTTCTTTTAGAATATTTGGTAACTGACAATTTTTACTCATACCTCTCTCCTCTTGTTGGCTTTTAATAGACCCAGTCCGTTCCATCTGAGAAAAACAAACCTAATCAAGTCACTCCAATCTTTGAGGGCTTCTCTCTTTTTTTTTTTTTTTTTTTTGCCTTAGAAAGGGATTGTTTCATATTCATATTCTTTTACAAATGCAGTATAAATGGTGTGGATAGAAATAAGGAGATATGAGCATCTCATAGGTAATTCGTTAAAAGAAGTAAGTTTTGTTTACAAAACATATATAAAAGATGAATATGAAACTGTACCACCATTTAAGAAACATTTTCTCACAAATTACATTAGCATTGACTGGTTTAATGATAGGAACACTGCCCACAAAACGGGTTCAAAGGATGCTGAGGAAGACAGTTTCTTGCTCTGGGATCTGTCTTGGCAGCATCGATTTTCTTCCGCTCACACCCCACCTTAGGCAGATGTGTAGAAGTACCGGGGCTTAGCATTGCCCAAAAGGTCGTCTTCATAGTTGGGAAGGCAGCAGAAGAAGAAGGCACAGCCGATCAGGATAATCGTGGCTGCCCAGCCAAACCCATAAGCCCAATTATAGATGTAAGTGACGGAAGGGTTGAGATGAAGGTTGAAGGTCTGGGTGTACTTCACGGGGTAAATTACCAGGGAGATGATCTGGAATACGGCTAAAGGGAAGAAAAACATCCCAAAGAGTGAATATGGACGCATGAATGAATGCATGGTAACAACAGGTTAACTCCCTCTTGCACAGTGCCTTTGCCTTTAAATAACAGTTAAATCCACTTCATGCTAATGAAAGGGGCTGTAGGAGTCTAGTTATGATGAGCCAAAACAGTTTATTGAATGTCGTGTGTCAGAGATACCTGGCACTGAGCAGAGCACTGAATATATGAAAGATAGACGGAAGACAAATTAGAGACTCTCTCTGTAGTACCTGTGTAAGCATTATATTTACTAAAGTGAAAAGGTGCAAAACTATATATAAGTAGAAAGCAGTAGAAAGCAGGGTGGTACCGAAGAGTATTTTTTCATCTTGGTAATTCTTGTGCCAAACATAGTTCATACTGTCAGTGTTAGCAAAAATAACATGTACACATATACGCACGTGTGCACACCACAAAGATGTTTGACAATGTTGATATTTAATAATACACCATTGGAATATTCATTTAACAAGTGACTAGGTGGCGCAGTAAGCCACTGATGTGAATGATCAATGCAGAGAAGCACCAGAAACCCCCGCAGAGGAGGCGGGGATCTGAAGAATAAATAGAAATAGAGAGATGGAGATCAGAGGCAAGAGCATTCCAGGATGGGGGAACAGAAATTCAAGAGGGGAGAGGTCAGTATGTTGGGGAAGTGCAAGGGAGATAAAAGAAAGAAAGCACAGATCAAGAGTTCTAAACTCTTTGGTGGAAGAGACACCTTATTACAGTTAGTGTTCATCATATTAGCATTTTAAGCAACCTTAAAAAATTACAAACTTGATTAAATCTCCTTTTGTATACTCTTTCAGTGTACATGAGTAACTCTACAGAGCTATAATGAGCCTACATATGCTATGCTCTGTTCTGTATTCTCTTCATGTAATAGTTCACACGTGCATCGTCACGTCATAGGGTATGAGCGCATTTTCAGTCTGTGACATTGAGACACCAGTGTGCACCAAGAGGGTCCGGCTGGCCGTGCTCTAAAGAGTGTAGAGCCCTCATACCACTTCCTTTCACCTAAATGCTTTCTGCTAGCTCCACAAACACACCCCCCAAAGTCATCTTCTTCCCACCCCGCCCCCTGCTTTTTTTTGTTGCTAGAAAGGCTGTCACAGTGTTTCCACATCATGGTTTATTCCTTCCATTCCTCAAGTCAAAATATTCCTCTTCTTTGGCAATTTAAGAAGTGCCATCTTGGGGCAGTTGTTAACATTTGTTTCTCATATGCTTTAACAGCAAACTCTTACTTGTTAAGTTTATTATTTACTGCAAAATATTGTGTAAGACACATCCTTGCCTACATTATTCTCAAACTCCCCTGGTCATAAATGTTAAATATTTTTCATCACCCATTTGAGTTCATCACATATAAAGTTCTTAAAATGATTTGGATCCATTTCTGCAAAATCTATATTGTATCGGTACTCAATTTTTCTGATATTAACCCCAAGATATATATAAAATTAAAAATACTTGTTGCTGTGAAATTTCTTTACATTTATTTAATTAATTTATTATTTATACTGAGAGAGAGAGACAGAGTGCAAGCAGGGGAGGAGCAGAGAGAGAGAGGGAGACACAGAATCTGAGGCAGGCTTCCAGGCTCTTAGCTGTTAGCACAGAACCCGACACAGGGCTTGAATTCATGAACTGCGAGATCATGCCCTGAAATATTTCTTAAAAGTCAAGTAGGCCCTCATTGTACCACTAAAAGTACATTGAGATTTCTGGGCTTTTCATTCTTCTCTAAACATTCCCCATTCTACTTATCAAACTCTCAAGGAGATGATGGGTACTCAGTCGTAAGATGAGAACGCAGAATTAAGCAGGACAATATGCAGTGTAACTGTGGGAGTTTGCTAGAATTACCTTCCTTACAACAGTAACTCTGCAGCCCAGTCCGTTGGAGCTGGCCCTTCCCAGATCATGTTTTAACGAT
>NC_043706.1:119319770-119329284 GCF_006229205.1 Suricata suricatta
GTTTATTATCAAGTTGGTTTCCATATAACACCCAGTGCTCTTCCCCACACGTGACCTCCTCCATGTCCATCACCCCTGTTCCCCTCTCCCCCTCCCTGATCAGCCCTCTGTTCTTAGTATTCAAGAGTCTCTTATGGTTTGCCTCTCTCCCTCTCTGTAACTATTTTCCCCCTTCCCTTTCCCCATAGTCCTCTGTTAAGTTTCTCCTGTTAGACCTATGAATGAAAACATGTATCTGTCTTTCTCTGCCTGACTTATTTCACTTAGCATGACACCCTCGAGTTCCATCCCCGTTGCTACAAATGGCCAGATTTCCTTCTTTCTCATTGCCATGTAGTACTCCATTGTATACATAAACCACATCTTCTTGATCCATTCATCAGTTGATGGACATTTAGGTTCCTTCCATGATTTGGCTATTGTAGAAAGTGCCGCTATGAACATTGGGGTACATGTGCCCCTATGCATTAGCAACTCTGTATCCCTTGGGTAAATCCCTAGCAGTGCTATTGCTGGGTCATAGGGGAGTTCTATTGTTAACTTTTTGAGGAACCTCCACACTGTTTTCCAGAGCGGATGCACCAGTTTACACTCCCACCAACAGTACAGGAGGGTGCCCATTTCTCCACATCCTCACCAGCATATATAGTCTCTTGATTTGTTCATTTTAGCCACTCTGACCAAAGGACGGTTTCTTTGACAGTACTTAGCATTTCCATATCTCAAGGGAAGAATAAGTAATTCACATGGAGGGCTCTGATACAGCGCTACACAGTAACGCCTTCTCCCCTCAGATTTCCGGTGAATGTTTGTATCTCTGAAATGAATGTTAAAATCCATTAAACAGTTTCTCATGTAATAAAAAGGCCATATAAACAGGTATATTTAAAAGGTTCATTCAAGTTGTAACACAACTATAATATGGAACGTTTTTCTGTATGGGGCAATTAAATTATAATCTCTTTAGGAAATGGTTTAAACACCTTGACCAAAAAAATCTTTGTTTCGTACTATTAATGTGTGTTTCTGTGCCAAAATAATCATCAAAAACTTATTTATGACTAGGTAGAGATGTGAAATAAAGCAATGTAATTATAAAAAGGCTGTGATTTTTATAACAAATTTAGGTACAAATGTATCCAATTTTAACTTGTTGAAGTATTCAGAATGTATTGCACAAGGGTTCTTAATTATTGATACTGGCCCTAAAAGGAATCAGGAGGAAGTGAAAATTGATTTCTGGGTTTGAAAATCTGCACGGGCGCCTCCAGCCCTGGATGGCCTCTACTTGAGCCTGTGGAAATCTGGAGAGCCATGATACCCTGGGTAACAATTCCAGTCAATAATTCCCATTGGGCAACCTGCACTAATTTTTAAAATTACAACCTCTTCAAATACAACCTCACTAACACTGCTGACGTAATCGCTCTGTTCCAGGCTCTGTGCTGAGAACCTGACATGCATTAGTTCACAGAATCTTCACAATGGCTTTTTAAGGTTCATATCATCATTTCTTTAGAGGGGTGCCTGACTGGCTCAGTCAGTACAGCATGCGACTCTTGATCTCAGGGTCATGAGTTTGAGCCCCACGTTGGATGTAGAGATTACTTAAAAACAAAGGACCTTTATCATCACTTCTTGAGACATGAGTATATACTAAGGCTTTGAAAGTTTGAATAACCTGTCACATAGCCACACAGCTTCAGGTAAACCTGATTTCCAGCCTGTCTATAATTCACGTCATAAAATTCACTCTTTCAAAGTATTCAATTCAGTGGCTTCTGCCATATTCACAGGGTTGTGTAAACATCACCACTTGCAATTCCGAAATTTTCATCACCTCTAAAAGAAACCTCACACTAGCCATCCCTTCTTTCCTGCAGCTCCTGACAACCATTAATCTAGTTTCTGTCACTATAAATTTGCCTGTTCCGGACATTTCATATAAATGGAATCCGAACTGCATGGCCTCTTGTGACTATCTTCTTTCACCTAGCATAGTATTTTCAAGGCTCATCCATGTTTAGCATGTACCAATACTACATTCCTTTTTATATCCAAAAATATTCTATTGTATCGCTAGTCCACACTTTACTTATCCATTCATTCACTGATAGAC
This sequence comes from Suricata suricatta, assembly GCF_006229205.1. Lineage (NCBI taxonomy): Eukaryota > Metazoa > Chordata > Mammalia > Carnivora > Herpestidae > Suricata > Suricata suricatta. The sequence goes on from NC_043706.1 coordinate 119,321,890, forward strand.
GAACATGCACTCTGAATCGATTACTCTTTGTTGCACTCAAAACAGAGAGTCATGTGCTCCTCTGCCCTGGTTTTACTCCTACTTGGACACAGCTTGGCTGACAAATTTATCCTCCCTTAATTCTAAAATCATTGGACTGGTCAAAGTGAAAGATGTCAGAAAGCAGAGGCTTTGAAGCCAGCCAGACCTCATTTATGCCTGGCCTCTGTCACCAATTAGCCAACATCAGCCTGCCGTTAACCCAGGCTAAAATGCCTTCTTGCAAGATTATTGTGAGGATGAGACCCCTTGTGTGAAATGTCAGGGAGCTAGGAATTCTCCAGCCTTTGCCACTCAAAGAGGTCCTCATGTATTATTCCTATGACTTTTGTCCAGTACCTCAACTTTTCCCATTTCTTTCTAGATCTCTTTATTTCTGTACTTCTTTCCATTCATTCTTGTTCCTCAGTTATCCATGCCATGTTTACATCATCATCTGTCATAGACAAACTTTTTCCAGCCCCCAAGCTCCTTCCAGATCTTCCTCCAGATTTATAAATGACTGGGGCATAATAGGTTATTAAGAAGAAAACACATTTTCATATGCCTCAGAAATACCATGTTTTCCTACAAATTATCCCTAAGTGGCCTGCAGGATGAGACCAAGGCAGAGCATGAGTGGGCCTAATTTTATATTTGTACTTTTCATAACTTTCCTTCAGATCTTTTTGGTCTTTCTGGAGATCAATAAGAGATCTTAGGGGCAAGATAAAATAGCAACGTTTTATTTAAAACAGAAATGAATACAGCCAGAATGTGAAATGTTCTCACTTTTGCCTTGTCCTTCAAGTAAGGTAACTTGCAAGAGAAGTGAAATTGTGCAATGGGAAGAATATTAATCAGACCATTTCAAAGTCTAGGCCATAGATCACTGTGTCAAAATCATCGATGGTACTTATTAAAAATACCAATCCTTGTGGCTCCCTCCAAATCCAATGAATCATAACTCAAGAGGTAGTACCCAGGAATCTACCAAACTGGAATTTCTTACATCCATACTAAAGTTTGAGAAGAACTAAGAGAGATGATTAATCTCCTTATAAAAACAAATCCAGCACTGCCAAAAAAGAGCATAGAATGTTCAGTATATGACCCACTGTCAATTACAGTCTCAGTTCTACAGATTTTTATGGCTACTGCCAATCATTACACTTAATTAAATCCAATTATTAAATTCAAAGAAGCAGACACTGATTTTTTCTTTTAAGCTGAGTTCACAGCTTAAAAACTGCCATGAAAGGTAACATACCTGTATAAGCCTACGGAGGAATGCAAACATGATGGAAAAATTGCATAGCAGAATGTGAATTTTCAATAATAACAAAAATTCCCTAATGAGGAACATATTTTGTGGACCAAACTTTGATAGTCACAGATTAAGGTTTTACAAAAGTATAGCTAGGGGCGCCTAAGTGGCTCAGTCGGTTAAGTGTCATGACTTCACAGTCTGTGGGTTCGAGCCCCTTGTCGGGCTCTGTGCTGACAGCTCAGAGCCTGGAGCCTGCTTCGGATTCTGTGTCTCCCAATCTCTCTGCCCCTCCCCCGCTCACTCTCGCTGTTTCTCAAAATAAAGACATAAAATTTTTTTTTAAAAGTTTAGCTAAATAAATGATGTGTGATGTAGCTATGAAGAGTAATATCAATAATTGTTCCTTTTTATTTGAGGAGGATTAATACAGGTTATTCCTATTCCTACTTCCTCTAACACGACAGCTGAAGGGTAATTTCCACTTTGTTTCAAGTACTTGAAAGGAACTAAGAAAACAGTGAGCCCATTCGCCTCACCTGAAGCCAACAAGTGAGCAGAGACATAAAGACAGCCCAGTTTAAGACCTTTGCCTATTCTACGTTAAATAATCCAGTAGTATCTCGTTTACTTAAAATGCTGAGTCTAAAGAAAATCAAAATGGCAAATGAAGTGGCATTTCGTCTTGAGAAAGGCTGTCCTGGAAGCAGAACACGTGATAACCTGTCCCTGCAGCACTGAAACTCCCACACTGAATCACGTAATTACCACAGACAGAAATCTTGGCACAGCTTGGGAGATCTGGCTGATGAATGAGGAATCCGGGGATCTGCCCCCTCCCATCAATGACTGTTTTGCTGTAAAATGATGAGGTGGGCCGTAGCTGCTCTGAGCAAGGTCACCCCAGCATTCCTCCCGAGAAGGGGACGATAACCACGCAGACCTACAACACGGCCAATCTCCCTGACATAGACTTTGAAAAGTTAAATCTCCAACCCAAGTACTTTAGGTCTCACTTAATTACCCAGAATAAGCCTAATACCCACAAATTTACCCAACCCTTTGGGGAACTATTTATATTTTTATATTATACCATGGTCTAAATTATACCGTAGTTGCCAACACCAATAGAAAAACTCCATTTTTAAAACTTATCCTAATGCTACTTCCTCCATGATCGAACAGATGGACGGTCCCTGGCTCTTGGATGGCAGACAGTCCATCTTTATTCTGATGACAAGTCTGTCCTCCATGATTATTTTATACACAAAATGTATTGTCTTTCCTAATTACAGTTTGTGATGGAGAGCGGGGAGGATTCTCACTGTCAATTAGCCCTCTCAATGGAGATGACAAATCACGCAGTACAATCATGCAGGCAAAGAGATGGTGAGTTTCTGGGCAGGAATGCTTTTTGCTCATTCTGTCTCCTTAAGGGAATATCAATTTGCTGTTATATATAACCTATTACATCCTAAATTTATTTTCTAAGTGCCACTTGGAGAAGTTCAGATTATTAAGACAACCAGCCACTTTATAGACCCATTTTTAAGTAAGATTAATTAAAGATCCATTTGGATGAAGAGCAGCGTACCTGATGTTGCTATCGCTTGCAAAGATTCAGCACTCACTCAACACTAATGGTCACTAGTCTAATTCTGAGTTTTTCCTAGGAAATGCTTTTAAGTTTTTTGTATGAGAAAAATGCTATTATCTTTTCTCCAGTGATGACATTTGAAAATACAGTGTTACAAGGCAAATGCAGCTAGGAAAAGACCAGTAAGGTCAACTGATAAGAAAGGAGAAAAAAAAAGGTGAAAATAAATACTTTGAATGCCACGCTAGAAACCATAAATCAAACTGAAGCTTATGAAAAGTTAAAAAAAAAAAAGAAAAAACAACTTATAGGTGAAAGCACTAATATTTTAGGTATTGTGGGTATAATATTTTAGAGACGGTCACTAATTGTTCTTCCAAAGTTAGTTTTTCTCTTAACGGATCTGCTGCATTCTTCAGTAGTTTGACATGCAGGCACCCAACACTGACCACGACAGTCTTGTCTAGCTAGCCCCTTACTCAGTGCCTTCAGACACCCACCTGCTGGCCAATTAAAGTAGAATCCCTTTCCAGAATAAAAGATTCATCTGTTAATAGTATGACTGCACTACCTAGTAAATCTGAGTTTTTCTCAGAGCTCATACTATTTGTATAGAGTTCTTTATGTCAGATAGACTCTTTATGTCATAGAACTGAAAACTAGATAAAACCATAATGGAAAAGTTTAAACAGTTCCTATCTACAAATAAGTATACACATGGATGGAATATATATTCAAAAAGACTGGTGCATGTCCAATGAGGAGGTAATCTGCAGGCATATGGACCAGTGCTTCTGAAACTATACAGTGCTTACGCACTACCGGGGGACCCTGTTAAAAAGCAGATTCTGGTTCAGAGTGTGGGGCCTGACACACTGAATGTCCAGTAACCTTCCAGATAAAGTGATTTTGCAGCAGCTTTAGAAGCCACGCAAAGCAATGTCAGGGTCACATGCAACAGCGTCCAGTTGGTCTGAGATTCTTGACATGCTCTACATTTTCTCCTGAAAGTGAGCCACATGATAACTACTTAGCACTGTGTTTTTACAGAACCATGATACTTTGCCCCTTTATGGTCTTCTTTGAAGGTCTCAGTGGGGAAACTATCCTATACAGGAAGATGTGAAAACGGGGAATTGTTCGCTCATCTTGGACGAGATAACTAGCAGGGAACTGGGGATCAACAGTCACATATTTGAAAGTCTATCCGATGAAGAAGGCTGGGAAGGAGAATTTACACGGAAGTATATTTGTACTTCATCGGTAACAGACAGGTACTTTTAGACCAATAGCAGCGTCCAGTAAACTGGACTAAGTTGGGCACAAAGGGGAGAGGCTCCGCTCATCATGGGTGGCGCGGAAGAGCACAGGCTTTGGTGAAAGCGTGAACAGATGCACTCTTCCGCCCTCTAATTCTCTTAGCCTGGGAGTCTGTGCCCGCTTGCAGGGAGAAAACAAGTTAGGTCACTAAAAAGGGAGTGAGGCTCTCGGGCGGTTACTGCCAAGTGCAGCAAATGGCTAGAACACTAGTTCCCACACGTCTGGATTTCATAAATCAACATACATATATATGTTTTAATTACGAGAATCAGTTGAATGGCCAACCCTTATTTTGCTATGTAAAGACATGACCACACACCCTCAAAGAGTAATCTACCTACTAATGCCTAATTTCATAAACTAATACCATTTCAATATCTCACCCTGCCTCCCTGCCAAAAAGTTTCAAGGGCGTAATCTCAAAATGAACTCTTTTACGTTCCAGTTAACCTCATGTAAACCTATTAGCTTTGTACTTATGTTTCTCATTTCCTGTACATTTTAAGAACCATGGGGCTAAATGATCTAAAAATATTCACATAATACTCTAATTCTTGGGCTTATCCAAGACCGATTTCATGTAAAAAGAAATAGCATTCAATGCATTCTGTGGTATTTAAAGGGCGTCTGGTAAAACTGAAGCTCTGTACTTGTGAGTTGGGATCTAAAACAAGCACTCTCTGACTTGGCTGTCCTGACTCCCGACTGCCATTCTTGGTCATAAACTCATCGCCATTATCCCAGAGCATAAACCCGTCTCTATTTAGTCTGCACCCCAACAAGTCAGAGCTTGCCTGGGATTTGAAATCTGCATCACCGATACTTAAAATATCCTCCTGATGAATTTTTTTTCTTAAAACTGGGGAATAAAAGGTGCCGGCAGTATAAAAACCGTCCATGACCATGCACTCAAATTTAACTTTGCATTTTATTTATATGTGAAATCTGAATGAGTGTTTCAATGTTCTTTTCCTGTCGGACAAATATAAACGTGAGGTTCTTTCTATGCTCTAGATGCTCATGATTTTTTAAAAAAACTAAACAAGTATTTGTTAAGCTGGGTAGCTATTGAGTTGTTAATATCATGTAAAAACCAATATCCAGCTTATAATTTGGTTCATTTATAAGGAAAAATGAGGTGATGTGGTAATCTGAAGTTCTTTAAAAAGCTGTCAATAACCATGAGGAATAAAATATTTGCGTTTTACATAGTTCTAAGGAACAATTTCCCTTTATAAAAACATCTATGTTATTAGTATTATTGTCAATACTTGGCAAGAATAACCTGTGTTTTTAATATCAAAATGAGCATATTAATGTTATGAACATTAATAAAAAAAGATGGTCAAGCACTTTGTAATAAAAAGGTATATGTTCTTAAAAGTTACAATGGTAGTTAAACGGGTGGCTTCAAGTTACCTAGGAGGCTCAGTCGGTTAAGCATCCGACTTCGGCGCAGGTCATGATCTCGCAGTTCACAAGTTTGAGCCCTGCAACAGGCTCTGTGCTGACAGCTCAGAGCCTTGAGCCTGTTTCAAATTCTGTGTCTCTCTCTTTCTCTCTGACCCTCCCCTGCTCATTCTCTGTCTCTGTCTCTCTCTCCCTCTCAAAAATAAATAAAACTGGGGCGCCTGGGTGGCTCAGTCGGTTAAGCCTCCGACTTCGGCTCAGGTCAGATCTCACGTTCGTGGGTTCAAGCCCCGCGTCAGGCTCTGTGCTGACAGCGAGCTCAGAGCCTGGAGCCTGCTTCTGGTTCTGTGTCTCCTTCTCTCTCTGCCCCTCCCCCTCTCATGCTCTGTCTCTCTGTATCAAAAATAAATGAAACATTTAAAAAATAAATAAATAAAACTAAACAATTTTTTAACAAAAAAAAAATTTTAAGTTACAATGGCAAGTCACATTTATGTCCTAGTACCTATCAAGAAGTTTTTAAAAAGTGGATGTACACAACTCGATCCTCTATATTGAGATGCTTTCATGAGAGCCATCCACCTTACTCTTTGTTGTGTTTATACATATGTGGGCGTGTGTATAAACTGCTCCCTACATTTTAGATAAACCTCCTGTAACTATAGTGTTTTCCACAAAGCCTTACTGAGGTTATCTGAACATCTCCAGGGTTCAGAGATATCTAGATAATCGCCCTACAGTGTGTGAACACACAATTTCTACACCAGTAAAGCAAGCCACCATTCATGGCAGAACATGAAGTGAAAGTATACTAAACACTCCAACTCGTCTCTGACCAGAACAGCCCGAAATGGACCTCTCTTTGAGAGTTCACATCAATATTCTTCCCACAGTCACCTAATGCCAGTGGATCCTGGATTCATGATTTGATTCTAGGTCTTGAGCAAAAGCTGCATCTCACACGTTATGGGCACTTAATTATCTTTGCAAAAGTCACAGGAGCAACTGAAGTGGGATGTTAAGGTCACTGCCCACTTATGAAAATCAGTCTTGCTGCATCATAAAGGTAGTAACAGATTTTCTAAGACCCAGTTGGGATACTGAACTTTACCAAAAACCAATTTATTATTTTTTTAAGTTTATTTATTTTGAGAGAAAGAGAGAGAACATGAGTGGGAGAGGGGCAGAGGGAGAGCAAATCCCAAGCAGGCTCCGCACTGTCAGCGAGGATCCCGATCCGGGGCTCAAACCCAAGAAGGGTGAGATCATGATCTGAGCCTAAATCAAGGGAAACTTAACGGACTGAGTCACCCAGGCACCCCACCAAAACCCAACTTCTATATCAAATTAAAACATAGTTTCTACACTGGATCAGTGTTGTCTTTACAATTAAAACAGTTAATGCTTTAGACTTCTAATTAAAAAATTAAACCAACAAAACCTGCTTATTCTCTTCCATATACAAAGCACTGTATCATTCGGAGGCTGCAGGAGCCACGCCCTGGGCAGGTGAGCTCATCTTGCAAGTCAAGAAAAATAACAACTGCATTGTGCGAGTTTCACAAGAGGGCTGCAGCCAGGGCCAGGGCGAGCCTTGCAGGCCAGATCATGTCCCAGCAGCAGTGCTGATGGCCCTACCAGTATCTCTCTTCCAGCGCTAACCTTCTTCACAGGCGGACGACTGGGGAGTACTCTTTGGGTCTGTCTTAGTCTTTATTCTGAAGTCTGATTATCAAGTCTATTTAAAAAACACATCTTTATAAGCAGTCCTATTAAATTCCTC
>NC_043706.1:119329384-119335085 GCF_006229205.1 Suricata suricatta
CCCTCACATACAAAGGGAAACCTATCAGAGTGGTTACAGACCTATCGAATGAAACTTGGCAGGCCAGGAAGGAATGGCAGGAAATCTTCAATGTGATGAACAGAAAAATAGTTATGATGAATTAAAAAATGCTATAAATGAGGTGTAAAATACAATGGAGGTGGCCGCTGCAAGGATTGAAGAGGCAGAGAGGAGAATAGGTGAATTAGAAGATAAAATTATAGAAAAAGAGGAAGCTGAGAAAAAGAGAGATAAATTGATCCAAAAGCAGGAAAGGAGAATTCCAGAACTGAGTGATACAATCAAACAGAACAATATCTGTATTATAAGAATTTCATAAGAAGAAGAAAGATAGAAAGGGGCTGAAGGAGTACTCAAACAAATCATAGCTGAGAACTTCCCCAACCTGTGAAAGGAAACAGACATTGAAATCCAAGAGGCACAGAGAACTCCCCTCAGATGTAACTTGAATCAATCTTCTGCATGACATATATTAGTGGATCTGTCAAAATACAAGGATAAAGAGAGAATTCTGAAAGCAGCTATGGATAAACGGGCCCTAACATACAAAGGTAGACACATAAGGATAAGGGTAATAGCAGTCCTATCTATTGAAACTTGGCAGGCCAGAAAGGAGTGGCAGAAAATCTTCAATGTGAGGAACAGGAAAAATATGCAGCCAAGAATCCTTTATTCAGTAAGCCTGTCATTCAGAATAGGAGAGATAAAAGTTTTCCTGAACAAACAAAAACGATAGGAATTCATCACCACTAAACCAGCCCTACAAGAGATCCTAAAGGAGACTCTATGAGGGAAATATTGCAAGGAATACAAGGTACCAGAGACACCACTACAAGCATGAATCCTACAGAGAACACAATGACTCAAAACCTATATTTTTCAATAATAACACTGAATGTAAATGGACTAAACACTCCAATTAAAAGACATAGGGTATCACAATGGATAAAAAAAACCCCAAAATCCATCTATTTACTGTCTACAAGGGACTCATTTTAGACATGAGGACACTTTCAGATTGAAAGTGAGGGGATGGAGAAATATCTATTATGCTACTGGAAGTCAAAAGAAAGCTGGAGTAGCCATACTAATATCAGACAAACTGGACTTTAAAGTAAAGGCAGTAACAAAAGATGAAGAAGGACATTATATAATAATTGCAGGATCTATGCATCAGGAAAAGCTACAATTATAAATGTCTATGCACCAAATTCAGAAGCACCCAAAAATATAAAACAATTAATTACAAACATAAGCAATCTTATTGATAAGAATGTGCTAATTGCAGGGGACTTTAATACTCCACTTACAGCAATGGATAGATCAACTAGACAGAAAATCACTAAAGAAAAAATGGCCCTGAATAACACATTGGACCAGATGGACATGACAGACATATTTAGAACTCTACATCCCAAAGCTATGGAATTCACTTTCTTCTTGAGTATACATGGTATATTCTCCAAGAAAGACCACATACAGGGCCACAAAGCAGCCCTCAATAAATAATAAAAAATTGAGATCATACCATGCACACTTTCAGGTCACAATGCTATGAAACTTGTAATCAATCACAGTAAAAGGTCTGGAGAACCTCCAAAAGCACGGAGGTTAAAGAACACACTACTAAAGAATGAAGGGTCAACCAGGCAATTAGAGAAGAAATTAAAAAATATATGGAAACAAATGAAAATGAAAATAAAACAATCCAAACTCTTTGGGATGCAGCAAAGGCAGTCCTAAGAGGAAAATACATTGCACTCCAGGCCTGTCTCAAGAAACTAGAAAAAGCCCAAGTACGAAATCAAACAGCGCACCTAAAGGAAAGAGAAGCAGAACAGCAAGAGCGCCCCAAACCCAGGAGCAGAAGAAAAATAATAAAGATCAGTCGAACAAATCAATGAAACCAAAAGTTGTTTTTTTTGAAAAACTAAACAAAATTGATAAACCATAGCTAGGCTCCTCAAAAAGAAAAGAGCACCCAAATAGATAAAATCATGAATGAAAATGGATTTATTACAACCAATCCCTCAGAAATACAGGCAAGTATGAGGGAATACAATAAAAAGTTATATGCCAACAAACTAGACAACCTAGAAGAAATGACAAATTCCTAAACACCCCACATTACCAAAACTCCAACAGCAAGAGATAAAAAAGCTGAACAGACCCATAACTAGTGAAGAAATTGAATCCGTTATCAAAAATCTCCCAACAAATAAGAGCCCTGGGACCAGATGGCTTCCCTGGGGAATTCTACTAGACATTTAAATCAGAGTTAATACCCATTCTTCTCAAGCTGTTCCAAAAAATAGAAATGGAAGGAAAACTTCCAGACTTATTCTATGAAGTCAGCATCACCTTGATTCCCAAACCAGACAGAGATCCAGCAAAATAAGAGAACTATAGGCCAATATCCCTGATGAATATAGATGCAAAAATCCTCAACAAGGTACTAGCAAATAAAATTCAACAGCATATTAAAAAAAGAACTATTTACCATGACCAAATGGGATTCATTCGTGGGCTGTATCAATCAATGTGATACATTACATTAACAGCGTTGGGGGAGTTTTACATGATGGAAATTAGCAGATGCTACAAATTTAGGATTAGGGGGGAAGTCAGAAAGTTGGTTGGTAAACGTTTACCATCACACCACTGGGTAGAATAGACACGAAGGAATGGGAGGGGAGAGAAGAGAGACAATTAAAAGTTTGCATGAATAGGGGAGGGGAGAGATGGGATAAATATTAGAGGTGAAACGCAGAGTCAGCAAGAAGTAGACACTAGAATGAATGACTGATTTCCTGTCCATTGCTCTTTCTATTACCACCTGCACAGTTGTCACATTGGTCTACTAGTGAGATCATGGCAGCTTATCTGGGACCATTTCATTACAGCTTAGGAGAGAACTGGCAGTGGGTGGCATGTTTACAAAGGTGAAGAGAAGGTGGGCACCTGGGTGGCTCAGTTGGTTAAGCATCTGACTTCAACTCAGGTCATAATCTCACAGTTTGTGAGTTCAAGCCCCGCATCGGGCTCTGTGCTGACAGCTCAGAGCCTGGAACCTGCTTCAGATTCTGGGTCTCCTTCTCTCCCTGCCCCCCCTCCCCTGCTCACCCTCCGTGTCCCTCTCTCTCTCGAGAATAAAGAAACATTAAACAAAATAAAAAACAAAAACAAAGGTAAAGAGAAGGGAAGAAAGAAAAAAACTTTTGGAGAAATATTTTCCAAATTCTTACAAATGGTTATTGTAAATAGTACTCGCTCTGGTGACAAACAGCCTAGGGTGACGTGTGGGTTTGCCACTCAGGGACTGTGCGGTCTTGAGCAAGTTACTCAACTTCTTTGTGCCCCAGTCCTTGGGCTTATCTGAAGGTGACAGTACACACCGCATCAGGGGGGGATGTGGAATTCTTTTCTGACACATAGTAAACTCGCAACAAATATTCGTTAGCTGCTATGACCATTAGACAAGATAGTAAAGCAACGACACGTTTTTGTTTTTAAATTATGTATTCATGTATTTTTGTTTGTGATATTTTTTGCTATTATTTCCATAAAAATCTAAATTTAGAAAAATAAAACCCTTTTCCTGATACACTCTACGTCGTCAGGTGCTCTGTGATCCCTATATTATCCAGCAGGGGGAACTATTTAATTGTCTACTATCCACTAGAAGCCATCATTTCACTAAACTGATTAGTATTAAAGAGTGCATTGTCTGAGAAAACGTAACGACTTACAGTTGGTATTCTTATAAAGAATTTGTTCCTTATAAGCATGCAAAGGCCCCTTTCTAATATTATTAAAGTGGGAAACCTATGTAAACATCATCACATCAACCCTTTTTATTATGTCTTACTCTGTGCAGGCACTATTTTGCACACTTTACATATATTCGCTCTTTTAATACTCATTACAACCCTATGGGGTGAACACTACCCATTTTATAGATGAGGAAACTGAGACACAAAGAAGCTAAGTGTCCCCATATCACACAGCCAGTCTCAGAAAGGATCTGAACGTGAGCTATCTGGTTTCACAACCTGAGTGACATACGTTAGGGTTAGAGCCCGGCCACGTCAGGTTGAGTTCTAGAAATTCTGAAGAGCTATTTCCCTTGCTTCCACCTCAACATTAATAAGCTCTTTCCCTCAAATCGATTGGAACAAGAAAAAGAAAGTATATCTAGTCCAATATCCTTTAGAGATAGTAAGACCAATGAAACGCTAATTTTGTCTGAAAGCACTTTGCTTGTGATCAGTACTCTCTGATTTGGAAAAATATTTCTTCCCTCACAATATACTACAGACAGCTACTTAAACACATATTTACATTATGTTTGAAAACCCTAAGAGCTTATTTTCTTTACACAATCTCCGCCTTATGCACTTAACTCTTGGCAGAAACCCCCCTCTCCCCCCCCCCCCTGCTATTCTTTCAAAGTGAAAATAGTTGCCTACTGTAAGGGGAAAATGTGTGAATTTGTTTTATGTAAAATTAAGGCTGGGGAAGTTTTTTCATGTGGTTTCAAACACTCGCTTTCTTAGCACTTTTATCTTATTAGTCCTCAAAAATTGCCAGCGAACTGCTTAAGGCGAAATAGTACTGTTTCAATCGCGAGTACCGAAGTGAAATAAAGGACTAAATGGTAAAATTGCTAAGTACTTCCCTCTTCTTTTATATTAAATGGGGGGAATTCAGAGGAGATCTGTGGAGGTATAAGGTAAGAGGTGACCCTGTTGGATGTTTCTCATAATTTGCCCAAGGCCACCGTGGAACCTGACACTGATAATTTGTTTCTCCTCCGTGCCACTCCCGGCTGCCACCCCACCCTTCTTGCCACACCTGAGTCATGGTGGTGACAGCAGCAGGGCCAGGACACTGGAGGTGGGATTTTAGGTGCTGGATGCATGCTGACCTATGGTTTTCATTTGGAGAAACCTCAAAATAGTAAAGGAAAAGAGTAAATTAAGTGGGGTTTAAACAGGGACAGATTTGCGGTGGAGAGTGCACTGCCGCAGATCCGGACGTGCACGCATCTGGGAAGCCAAGATGAAGGCTTCCAAGACTGAAGTGAGCACCTGCAATCCAGAGTGTTCAGGTATTAAGCGTTTACTGAGCCCCCCTAAGACCTAGACACAGGGCTAGAAACATGACCTCTGCTGGCATAGAGCTCCAGACCCAGCAGGAAAGGCAAGTACACAGATAAGAGCATGGAGCGAGCCACTGTGCAAAGTACAGAGGTGGAGGCTGGAGGAAGTGCCCATCTCTGCTGGGGGGGGGGGGGTGTCAGGGACCGGCTCCTGGGTTGCGCACACGTCCAAATGGAGTGCAGCTTCCACCCACAGGTACAACGCGGACACCCAGCTCAGTTTGCGTGAAACTTAAATAGAGGATTGCTGAAAATCAGACCCTTGTTCCAACATCAGGGATGAAATATTTAGCTGGTTTGCTCGGATTAAAACGTGCACCCGGCGAGGCACTGAGAAGAACCACCTGTCGTGTGAGGGGCTCAAGGACGCGAGGAGTGGGGCAGTGGGGAGGCGCAGAGGCGCGCGTGGCTGCGGCCGGACTCCCGCCACCGGGGCCCCTCCCCAGGGCGGGCGGCGGCCCCCTCCCCTCCCCTCCCCTCCCCTCCAGGGCTCGGCCCACCCACGCCCGGTGTAACCCG
>NC_043706.1:119335185-119349367 GCF_006229205.1 Suricata suricatta
TCATACACTGCCCAGGGCCTGGCTGTTCAGGAAGTGTTTTTTGAAAGGTGTCATTTGCTCTCTGTTGTTGTGACTTTTGTTATTTTATTTCCCTACTCATAGTCCTGGTTTAGACTCTCTACCATTTATGCTTTGGTTTGTTCCCTGAAGTAGCCCTCTAAAGGAAAACAGATAGACAAACATAAAGAGAACCAGAACAAACAAACACACAAATGATACAAACAAGCAAACAAACAAACAAAAAAACAAAACAAAACAAAAAACAAAGAACAGTCTAAAAGCATAAAGCAGAAATCCCAGCTACAAATAAAGAGTAGGGTGGAGGCGGTGCTGATGGAAGAGCATATGCAAAGAAAGAAATTACGGGGGGGGGGGGGAGAGAAAGTGAAAATGAACATTGACCAGGCAGAGAGACTAAAAGGCTTAATCCAGGGAGAGGGAAAGGGGAATACGGAAGTAGGCAAGGAGAAAGAAATGAAGATAATTCTACCCAGAGAAACTATATGGTCTGATTATTCCAGAGAGAGAGAAAGGAAAGAAGGAGGTGTAGAACATGAATCAAGAGAATGGATTAAATAGGTCTGTTTAAGCAAACCAATAACCATAGTAACCAGCCTAGAGGAGGGAAGAGATAAGCAGGAGAAAAGGGAGAATATATCTGAATAACAAGACTTGACCTAGAGTTACTCCCGGCAATGCAGCAGCGCTGGTCTGGGGGAGGGGGCTGTCTGTTTCCACAGCATTTATCCAGCTCCCGTAGATAAGCAGCTGCCCAGCATGGATGGATGTGGTTTGGTGTGGGCGGGTCCCGTCTCCACTGTGGGCCCTGCACACCAATCCCTGAGGCCCCACCGTGGTGGTTGTGGGGAGAAAAATGGTGACCCCCCCAGTCCCTTCTCCATGGACCAGGTGTCCCAAATCACTCCTTTGGATCCATTCTCACCAGGTCGTGGGCGCAGATGAGGTGGGCCATCTCCTATGCCCCATGCCCAGCCGTGTTCCAAGCACGTTAATGATGCCACGTGCTTGGATGGGATGCCACATGCTTGGATGCATGTTAATGATGGGATTATGAAGGTAATCCCATGAGCCCAGCACTTCAGAGCAAGAGACCGGTTCCTCCTGATGCTGACTGCGCCCCTGAGGTGCCACCACACCTGCATGTGGGCAGAGCAACCAGCCCCGGTCCAAAGAAAGCCCCACAGTTAGAGGTTGGATCTCTCTCTCTGAAAGCCCTGTGGTTAGAGATGGGATGATAGGATCCCTCCCCATCCTCTACTGAGGTTTTATTTTGTCCAGGCACAGTCCTACATGTCCCAGCTGCTCTTTCTCCTCCCTTTGTCTCTCCACACAAGAGGACACCTCCCCTCCATGCCTCCATGTCCCAGCCCAGTTTTATCTCCCCTAGTTCACAATCACACACTTCTGAGGCTGTCTTCCTAGTAGACTCCGTCTCCTTTCCTCCCAGACTCTTGGGGTTCAGAGTTTTTTGGCTTCAGCCCTTCTTTGTTTGAGAGCTGTGGGCGAGAAGTGCTGAGCCCCCTACTTCTCTGCCACGTTGAACCCAGGCTCTCTTAGCTTTTATAAAGATGTTAAAGCCCAGTGTCTAAAGATGATCAGGAACACACCTACAGTCAAATTAAGTTAGATTTAGTACCTCAGCAACAAGGGACACAGCCCACCAGGGGAAAATCTGGGGATGTCTCAGTGAGAGGATGCTAGGAGGGCTTAGTCAAAAAGTTTAGCCTTGGGGAGCCTGGGTGGCTCAGTCGGTTAAGCATCTGACCATTGGTTTTGGTTATAATCTCTTGGTTCTGTAAGTTCGAGTCCTACATCAAGCTCTGCAATGACAGTGCAGACACTGCTTGGGATTCTCTCTCTCTCTCTCTCTCTCTCTCTCTCTCTCTCTCTCTCTCTCTCTCTCTCTCTCCCTGTCTTTCTCAAAATAAATAAGCCTAAGAAAAAGATTTAGGTTTATGTCAGGTGATTTTTAAGAGGGTTCGGGGATGTGGGTGTTTTGTTCTGAGTTATGCTACATCAGGAAGAGTGGTATCTTATTTTGTAGTTGCATGGTATGTTTTTTCCTGTGTCCAGATGTGAACATGGAGCGGTCTTGTTTTTGTTTTGTTCTACATAATGACACAGTGACCTTGTCTGAGGTTAACATTCTGTGACATTACTTATGCTCAGCATTGGATCATCCCGGCCTCTCTATTGGCTGCCAGAACCAATACCAACTGCCAGGGACAGGGGTTTCTTTCTCTTTCACGGGGTCACCAGGAACCTCTCCATCCACCCCCTCCCCTTCTCCCTAATGGTTTGTCCTCCTCTGACCCTTGCCCGCACCCAGTGCTGGATTTGATGGGATTCTTTCCTCTGTCACTCTTCGGTTCATTCTAGATATTTTCATTGTGTTACATCATCCACTTTGATGATTTCAACCCCTATCTATATATTTAAGACTCGAGAATATACACACTTTCCATCTATGCTTCAAAATTTTATACCCAACTTGCAGCCTGCGGCACCGCCTGGATTCTTCCGCCACCACTTTAACATCAACCCTCACAGAGCGCAAGCTGCTCCTTCTTCTAAACCATTCTCTTCTCCCTGTAGCCCCTGAACCAAAATTAACACTCCAAGATCATCCTTGACTCATTTTTTTCATATCCAATTTAAATCCAGTAACTTGAGGTTTTGCCAGCTCCCAGACATTCTGCGGGGCAGACTCTCTGCTCCGCCCCTCCTCCCCTCCCCCTGCCTCAGGTCATTGGCCCTCACTGCCCCAGCTGTGCCCTCCTCCAGTTCTGAACACGCCCCCTCCCTAATCCATCTTCCCCAAGATGACTGAAGTGATCCAGCTCTAAACGTGGACCTGACTCTGATGCTCTCCTTGATGGGCCCTCACTGATTCCTCATCACCTCTGCCATCAGGGATGAGATTCCTAAAAGTAACACACCAATTCTTCTGCGGGCTGGCCCATTTGGCCTCTCCAGCCTCATCTGTCCCCTTTACTTGCTTTCTTAGCTTTTCAGTGCTCCTCAACCTGTCGCTTCAAAGCCTGTAACTCTAAAATGCTATGTAAGCATAGATAAATGAAATCATTTTGACTCAAAATTGAAAGAATATATATATTTACGTGGGACAGTAGATGGCGGTAGGATACTATTTTTCAGCATAGCATTTGCAAGACCTAAAATTGATCAAATATCCATAGAAAAACGAATAGCCAAATAGTAGTAAGATTTTTAGTTAATAGCAATGTGTCCATACTGGTTTCTTAATTATGGCAAATGGACTATGCTAATGTAAGATGTCAATAATAGGGAACACCAGGTGCAGGGGGTTATGGGAACTCTAATATCACAAGTTTTCTATAAATCTGAAACTATTCTAAAATATTATTTTAAATGCCTCTATATTCTTAGTATATAATTTTTCTCATATGAAAAATCAATATGATAATCCCAATAACAGTCATTTCCTCATATAAAATTAAATACAAAACCCCTCAAATAAACAATTAATCTTTACGTTTTAAACATAAATGTTAGCTATCCAGAGATAAAAGCAATTCATTTAACATTTTACTGTCCTGTTGTGATTATGAATGTATTATTTTAGAAAATCTGAAGAAGACAGAAAATATAAACAATACATCACCCACAGAGAATTGCTTCTCTCTTTTCAAGCAGAGTCGATTGCTGCTAATATTTTGACCTTTTGTTTCAGACTTTTTCTCCGTGTTCTGTAATAGTTGAGATTCTCCCTTGGCCCTTGCCGACCACATTTGTCTAGTTTCTTCCCATCCTGCCTGAGGCTTCTTCCCTAGCGTCTGTATCAAACCACTGGGGTTCATCAAGATTTGTTCTGGTACCTTCTTCAAGCGCTACATTTTCTCTTTAGAGGACCTCCACTATTCCTGTGCCTTAGATACTATGCTGGGAACTTCCAAGTTGATTTCTGGTCTGGACTTCTCTTCTAAGGTTCAAGTTAAATGTCTCACAGATAATATCAGACATAAAACAGCCCAAATTGAGCTCTTTCCTCCCCAAAGTGTATTCTACCCATTCTTTGTCTGATCCATATTAATATAATAAATGGTACCAGAATCTTCTAGCTTCTTAGAGCCATCCTCAACCCGCCTGCCCCATATCCAACCCATCAGAAAGTCTTTAGTTGCCACCTGTAAACATGTATCTCAAATCCATGCAGCTTTTGAAGTTCATTATCACTGCCCTACTCCACGCCATCATCCTTTCTCACTTAGACCACTGGTAATAGCTTTGTGATTGATTTTCTATGTCCATTCTTATCCCCTTAGAGCAGCCAGAGAGATGTTCAAAGATAAAGATCACTTTCCTAGGTAAGTTTTTAACAAAACAGCAATGTCCATGGCACTTGGATTAAAATCTGCCCATTCAGCAGCTGACTGGCCCCTGCCGACCATTGTTAAACAACCAATGTGCCTTTGTCTCCTGATAGAACTCTGATACAATTTTTAATTATTGAAAACATAAGAAAGAAAATAAATCTTCATTGTGCTGTCACCTACTCCGAGATAAGCACAGTTAATATTTTTATATATTTCTTTCTACTTCTACTTTTTTTCTCTACATGGACACATTCCTAAATATACGTGTGTGGATAGTATGTTATATATACATCTGTTTTTATAAGATTAGGACTACACTCTGTAATTTGTAGCCTGTTGTTTTTTCACTTGATTGGTAAAATATGAATATTTTGAAGTTCTTAATTCACACTGATTGCCCTTTACATTTGCCACCAACAGGCACTTAATACCTGACCTGTCTGACCTTTGCTACCTATGATGACGTCCCCTGTTTGGATTTTTTTTTTTAAGTTTTTATGTATTTACTTTGAGAGAGACAGAGAGTGTGAGTGGGGGAGAGGAGAGGAAGAGGGAGAATCCCAAGCAGGCTCCAGCTATCAGTGCAGAGCCCAGCGTGCGACTCAGACTCATGAACCGTGAGATCATGACCTGAGCCAAAATCAAGAATTGGTCGCTTAACCAGCTGAGCCACCCAGGCACCCCCCCTCCCCAAACCTCCCACCCTGTTTGGATCTTTATATTCCTGGGTCTCAGGGCTTATAATGTTCGTTTCTCCTGGAAACCTTTGAGTTTCCCTCATGCACACTGCACTGTGTCAGGAAGTAGTCAGGAATACCTCCCCTGAGCCACCTGCTCAGTGCCCAGGGTTTGGGGGAGATGCTGCCCCCAAGTGGTAACTGCCACCAAGTGGTACTGATACCAATGCGGTGTGCTGTGCTAATGCAGGGCTGCCCTTTGGCCCCCCGAGACAGAGGGAGGCGTCACCAGCGGCCCTGGAGCAGAGGCACATTCTTTAGGAGTGGGAGACAAGGGTGGTTTCAAGCCCAGGTGTTCTCTGGGACCTAATTCTCCCTCAATCCCAATCCCACACCCCTCCCTAGGACCAGGGGGACAACTTTCCCAGAGGGGTTCGTCCATAGGCTTCCAGTGGGTGGGGGCAGCTAATATTTGTTTGAAATGCTGCTCGGCCATGTTGCAAGTAACCTCTCTTTGAATTCTCACGACTATCTTCAAGTTAAATTCTGTTATGCCCATTTTAACGGCTGAAAAAAAAAACCTGACACTGAGCTATTAGGTAAATCATGTTAGCCGCTTTTCTCACAGCTTAGACACTATGCTGGAAACTTTCAAATTTATTTCCAGCCCAGACTTCTTCAGTAAACTAGGGGATCCAAGCCCCAGTCTACTGGCACCCTGTTCATTCTCTGTCCCCTCTCCCATGAGTGGTTTCTTAGGGAAGCACAGCTTTCGGGACAAACAAGAAAGTAGAAGGTGTTTAGTGATAAGGGGTTAGCACAGGCATACACTCTGAATAGAAAGTGGTTCCATCTCAACGTCACTTCCAAGTTTTGAATGGCATGGAATAAATAGAGAATGAAATACTGAGCTCAGATCACGTCATCTGGAACCAAAAATTTAATTAGAAATAATAAATGCTTACATTTTTTAGTGCATCAAGGTATGTGACACTATTATTTGTACATGATATGTCTCAATTACTTTATTCTCAGAACAATCCTGAGAGGTAGGTACAGTGATCACATCTACTTTGTAGATATGGATACTGAAACAGATGGTTTGAATTCCTTGTTTAAGATCACCCAGCAAGTTGCAGTTAGCTAGGATTAAAGCCCAGACCAACTTTCTTGGTCTACGGTCTCAGCACCTAACCACCATGAGAATAATAATACCAGCACTTGGGGTACCTGAGTGGCTCAGTCGGTTAAGCGTCTGACTCTTGGCTTTGGCTCAGGTCATGATATCAAGCGTCTGTGGGTTGGAGCCCTGCATCGGGCTCTGTGCTGGCGCCACGGAGCCTGCTTGGGATTTTTGTCTCCTCCTTTCTCTCTGCTCCTCACCTGCTTGCTCTCTCTCTCTCAAAAATAAATAAATAAACATTAAAAGATAATAGTAGCACTTACCATGTGCCGGTGCCTGCTTCAAGCACACATTAATTTTTCTTATGCTCACAGTATCATGAGCAATGTATGATTGCTTCTACATAACAGATGAGGACACCGAGGCACAGAGAAGCTCAATGACTTTTCCTGGATAAATCAGCTAGTAAGTGGCAGAGCTGGGCTCAAATCCAGACCTTTTACTGCAGAGTCTGCCCACTTAACTCCTAAAATTCAATTTTAGTGTGCAAATTCTTCAATCTATTGGGGTATATTTAAAATTTTTTTTTAGTGTTTTATTTATTTTTGATGCAGAGAGAGACAGAGCATGAGAGGGGGAGGGGCAGAGAGAGAAGGAGACACAGAATCCGAAACAGGCTCCAGGCTTTGAGCTAGCTGTCAGCACACAGCCTGACGCGGTGCTTGAACCCACGAACTTGAGATCTGACCTGAGCCGAAGTCGGAGGCTTAACCGACTGAGCCACCCAGGCGCCCCCTATTGGGGTATATTTAAAATTTGTAGAGCATATCCAGTCATTGGTATATATTTTAAGACTACATATCTTTCTGGGGGCACCTGGGTGGCTCAGTCAATTAGGTGTCCAACTTTGGCTCAGGACATGATCTAACAGTTTGTGAGTTCAAGCCCCACGTCAGACTCGGTGCTGACAGTTTAAGCCTGGAGCCTGCTTCGGATTCTGTGTGTCTCGCTCTCCCTGCCGCTCCCCTGGTCACGTTCCCTCTCTCGAAGATAAATTAAAAAAAAAAAAAAAAAAGACTACTTATGTTTCCAAACCAGTGCCACGGTGTGCTCTGTCGTCTCTCCCTCTCCCTTCCGTCACCTAGTACAAGATGATTCTGTGTCCCAGGATGATCCCTATATTCTAGGGTTATTTCAACCTGGAAAATTTCCAATAAATACTCAGCTAAGACCTCAGTGTGTCAGACATGCTCTTAAAATACACTTTAAAAGTATATACTCGCAATATAGAGAAAGGGATGAAAAGCATGGACTCGGGATGAGCAGGGCTGCATTATTGGGATTATGGGGATTAAATCCCAATTGATGCAGCAATTTGTACTCTAATTATTTTCTTTTAAGAGGGTCGCTCCTTTACTCTTCCAAAGATTTAAAGCAGTATTTCTCTTAAAATAGCTATGAGTTCATCAAGCACTTTACCAGTTGGATTTGTGGCAATTAGAAAGAAATGGATCCCACCTCTGTTTCCCTGGAGTTTACAATTTAATTTGGAGGACAGCTTACACTGGAATATACATGAAAACAAGTAGCACTAAAAACTATTTATGAGTGAGTGCTCGGTGGAGATATTTTGAGCAGACGTTCAGAGAGCCACAAAGAGAATTATGGGTAGGCAGGTATATCAGTTTTCTGGTGCTCTGTAACAAATAACCACAAATTAGTCACCTCAAACAACACCCAGTTGTTGGCTCACAGATGTGTAATTCTGAAGTCCAGGTGGGAACAGACTCCTATTCAGACCGTTTTCTACTTAGGGTCTCTCACGGCGAAGTCTGATTGGACGAAGCTCATGTAAAGGAGCTCCAGAGAAAAGCGAGCGGCTAGGCGCGTTCACGGTGTGGGCACAGTTAGTTCTCTGTGACCGTACCTCTCAGGTTGTCAGACGGGCCCTCACTATTCCCCAGCCTCCTCCGTCTTCAAAGCCATCTTCCAAGCCACAGTGCATGCACCTGCTCACACTTCAGTCTCTCTGATTTTCGTCTGCAGCCAGCTGATTTCAGTGGGCTTGCCTGATTAGATCGCAGCCACCCAGGTCAGCTCCCTTTGCCGTAGACGGTGACACAACCACAGATCACAGGTTCCACACTCACAGGGGAGGATTAGCCAAAAGCAAGGGTTATTGGGAGCCACTCTTAGAATTTAGGGAACAGTTCACACAGAAGGAGGGACCAGAATGCACCCTATAGGAAGGATACATTCTAGATAAATAAATGTACTAACAGGTTTAGTCCAGAGAGAAGAGCTATTTATTCATTCAATAGGTATTTATATAATATATTGATATCTGATTATTGGGATCAAAATGATGAGCAAAGGAAAGGTGATTCCTGTCCTGATGTATGTTACAGAAGAGAGTGACCACAGGCAGATTTGCATGTGCTGTGTGCCAGGACAATGAGCAGTCCACAGTTTTGGGGACAGAAACAATTCCTTTAAAAGAGAGAGTGTGGAGTCACGTGGTATGTTTGTAAGCCAAGGTGCAGATGTGGACACAGGAAGTTTTTAGGATGAGGCACGGAATTTTGGATAAGCAGCCCAGTGACTTCTGAAAGGAAAAAATAGAGACACCTAACCTTTCTTCTAGAGACCTAAAGCTGCTCACATTTGCTTGGGAAGCTAGATGCCCCCATCCTAGTCCACTGTCAGGTCAGGGAAGATCAATAAACCCCTGAGTTTTAAAACACTATGAGGACAGGAAAGATGGCCCAGTGGGCTGGTCCCCACACTGAATTGTATGGTCACAGAGGGAATGGTGGCTCTGTGGATGTGTGGGGGACCCCGCCCCAGCCCCCTGCTTGGCAAACAGGCATCCTGGGACAAGGTGAAGTGAGCAGGCAGTGTGGGAGCCTGGATAAATCTGGTGCGAAGCACACGTGACTGAACTTAGTACGGAGGGAGAAAATGGTCTGTGACGAGTCTCTGTGGTTAGGATGGAGGTCTGCGGAAACGGGTGGAGAGAGTTTCAGCAGGAATGTCCATCCCACCGCAGTAACTGCATGCAGAGAATGTCCTAAGACTGTCACGGTCCAGCAACTTGTTTTAGCAAATAATGGCCCTTCTCTAGCCTCAAAAAAATATAAATTGTAGGCAAATACACTTTGCATTTGTTTCAGAATTTTCCTGGAAATGGAATGAGGTGACGAGCTAATAAGACGTACCATTTAACAGATGTCCATGGTGAGTCAAGGGTTGTGAAAAGCAATTCTCTACATGCTCTGCACTCCTTCCTTCTCCAAACCCTAAGACCCCATGACCCATATTGCAGATGAGGACACTGAGGCTCTGAGAGGTTAAGTAGCATCTCCAAGGTCTCACAGAGAAGAATTGGTAGCCAGAACTCTTCTGGGTCTGTTAAGTAAAGCCTATGGTCTTTTAACGTAAGCATCACTGTCACTTGAGATCATGTTTTAAAAAGGATGAAATGGGGCACCTGGGTGGCTCAGTTGGTTAAGTGTCTGACTTCGGCTCAGGTCATGATCTCAGTTTGTGGGTATGAGCCCTGCATCAGGCTCTGTGCTGACAGCTCAGAGCCTGGAGCACGCTTCAGATGCCGTGTCTCCCTCTCTCTCTGCCCTTTCCCTGCTCGTTCTCTGTTGCTCTCTGTCTCTCAAAAATAAATAAAAACATTAAAAAAAATAAAAAGATAAAAAGGATGAAATGTGCTTTTTATGATTTCTAATTTTTCAGCTATCTAAAAACTTATGAAACAACATATGCCCTATGTTATTAGTTGCCTTAATGGCAATGCTGGAGATGAATTTACTGATCAGAGCATTATATAAATAATTTGGGGTGAAAAGGACAATTCCAACTGTCAAGAATGTCACAGAGATGTCACTAAAGAAATTCTAGGTCTTAGCCCGTATTGTGTGTTGCAAACACCAGGACCGAGTATTGGACTACTTAGGTAATCTGGGATTTAACTCCATTGGAGTCCTAGTATACTGGTTGGTGACTTTCCCAGAATATTTGGGAATTTCTAGGGCCTGAATGACGGCTAACCCATGGTGGTTTGAGGACCAGAATGGGTCCGAAATAGAGGTCTTCAGAGAAACCTTCCCAGCACTTCCAAAGGGAAAAAGGCTTAGATAATGAAGATAAGCCAAAAGGAGAAGGGAGAGCCAGAGAGGAGAGGCTTTGTCAGTGCGCCTGGTAAGTGATGGTAGAATGGATTTATGGTCCCCTTCTAAGGGTCCAGATGGGACCATCCCCTTACATGCAGATTTCACACCATATTTAACTCTGTTTCAAAGTCTCAGAGCAGTAGCCTGGATTTTACCCTTCTCGATTGATCTCTGAGCCAACATAATAGGGAAAGAATTGGACTCGGACGTAGCTAGAATTTCAGTCTTGATTTTGCAGCTAATTCTATGCCTTTGGAAAACACACTAAGTCTCTCTATAATTCATTTTCCTCATCTGTAAAACACTCTGCTAATACAGAGCTATAAAAATGGACTGTAAGGTGAAATCAATTATCCAGGTAATCTTAGGCTGAAATACAGTCTCCTGAGATACCAAGAAAATGAGGGCAAACGTGTTGGAGACAATTTCTGAGACTCTTCCAGATAATTACATAAATTTACCTTCGTATCTTACATGTTTTTATACAGTCAATACACAATGACATTTTTGTTGATGGAAAATATAAACGTGACACCCAACAGACCCATCCCTGAATATCCTCTTGTATATTTCTGCAAGTATCTCCTTGGGCTGAATCTCTAGCTGTGGAAATAAGGGATCAAAGATGATATACCAACTGACCGATATTAACAAATTGCCCTTCAGAAAGGTAGCACCCATTTTCATTTCCACTAAGAGCATATGAGAATTTTGACAAGCACTTGCCAATATTGCATTTTATAAATGCTCATCATTTTTGCAAGTCTGATAAGTAAAAGAAAAATAATAATGGTGTCTCCTTGATTTGATTTTCAGATCATTTTGAGTAAAGTGGAATGTGCATATGGGGTATTTTTATTTTTTTAATAATTTAAACTTAAGACTCTGCCCAGCACTGAGCTTAGGGTTACTGCTACTCAGAGCAGAAAATATGGGGAGGGAATAATGTTTCCCTTCTCTGAATCCATATTCCATGCCCAAGCACTCGCTTTATTTGGTGATTACTTCTTGTAAGGTTTACATGTCTTTGCAACATGATTGTGAGCCCCTTGGTGAAATCGACTTCATGTGCCTTAAGTTCATGTGCAGTAAAATGTAACAGAAACAAAACTGGGTGGAGGTGCCTGGGTGGCTCAGTCGGTTAAGCGTCTGACTTTGGCTCAGGTCATAATCTCACAGTTCGTGGGTTTGAGCCCTGCATCAGGCTCTGTGCTGATAGCTCAGAGCCTGGAGCCTGCTTCAGATGCTGTGTCTCCCCTCTTGCTCTGCCCCTGCCCCTCTCATGCTTTGTCTCTGTCAT
Source organism: Suricata suricatta (assembly GCF_006229205.1). Classification (NCBI taxonomy): domain Eukaryota; kingdom Metazoa; phylum Chordata; class Mammalia; order Carnivora; family Herpestidae; genus Suricata; species Suricata suricatta. The sequence goes on from NC_043706.1 coordinate 119,346,846, forward strand.
AAAATAAATAAACAAAAAAAGAAAAAAAGAAAAAGAAAAAAAAAGAAACAGTACTGGGTGTAATCTCACCAGGCAAGATTCGTTTGCTTGAAAGACCTTGTCTGTATCTCCAATGCCACACACCCAGAAATTAGCCCAGCGCCAGTCACTCAACAGAATTTTGAAGGAATCAATGAAAGAGTAAGTGAAACATTTGAATAAGTATTTACACTAAGTTCCTCTGACCCCTGTTTCTTACAGGAATTTTGTCACTCTCATATTCCTTGAGAGCTTGGAAGAAATGTATAAAACAGAACATTTTCACAGAGAAAAACAATCTACAGTTAAGTCTTTATTAGCATAAAATTCCAAGCATATCTTGAAGCAATTTTTGCATTTCATAATTATTTGACTTGGCATGAGGGTTCTATCTAAATATGTCAGAGGTTTGAAAAATAATTTTGGCTTTCTAATGAATCTCCCTTTATTGCAGAGCCTGCCTACTCTCAAATGATAGTAATAATTCTCCTATAATGTTTTCTGAAACATTTATGAATTCCTTTAACTTACATTTCAGAGGCATCATAATCTTTTTGAACTTCCTGAAGCAGAAATATATTTTTTAACTAAGGTCATAATTTTTGGCAGTGCATTCCAGTTGAGTAGAAAAAAAATTCTTCAATAAATGAAAGAAGTTTTCCATATAGAACATTTCTGCTTTTTTGAGGGGTGGGGAGAGTGTTTTATGATTATATTACCTGATGCTTAGCTCTGGCCATCTGCTTTGCCCGCAAATTATAAATGACAAGAGAATAACTCACACACATGCAAGAGATAAAAATGATTTAAGATCCCTGTATCTGTTTCTTTCATTAAAAAATGCTGTTAAGAAAGCATTATTATTCATGATTATTCATGATTCAGGCACAAATTATAAAGTGAACTGGTCATATACGACAGACTAATTTATTTCCTAGACTAAAGATTTCTTCATGCTCATGGGACACTGGAAAATGACTGCATTTAAATGTCCATAGCGTCTTCTGCATTAAGGCACAACAGGAAGTGAATTATTTAAGAGCTGATGCTTATGGCAGGGTTGATGACACAGATAAATAGTTCTGACTGCATTCACTTTGTGGAAATCTGTGTTTTGAGATGAAACCAATAACAAAAGGAGAATGGGAAGGGAGAATGTATCTAAGAAGATTTGCATAATCAGAATAATAATAAATCCTGTTATAGTGAAAATAAATCCTACTGTGGCAACAAATTTAAGCCCTAACTAAAGCCAAGACTCATGAAAGTCATATTGTTCTTGTTTAAACAAGTATAGGTCCCTTACTTTTGGAAAAATAATTTCTGGCTCCTGGTAAGTCTAATAAGGGTAACAGAGACTCTCTGCTAACCCTATACTTTGGTAACATAAGAATCACCTGGGGGCTTATGAAAATCACGACTTCCTAGGCTCCATGCCTATAGAATAGGTTTCTGAAGTAAGGGAGGGGTGTGTAAAATTTATCTTCTAATCAGTAAGCTGGGCCAGCAGGAAACTTCCTGGACAAACCGAGCCATTAACAGCAGGTCTGGGAGCATATTTACCAAGAGTTTCCCGTGACTCATGTGAAGAGGGAATAAATCGCCTTCTATCGCTCAGGACCTACAGCACTTCTAGGAAGAGCTTCTGCCTGGATGACACCACCTGCCATGTAACCAGGAAAGGCCACCAAATGTCCCAGCCTGCCTGGGACTGAAAGGATACCCAGGACACAGGACTTTTAGTGCTAAAATCAAGTCCTGGGCTACCGGAGGTGTGTTGGTCACCCTATCACAGGGTACCAGGCAAAGTTGCAAGGAGCTTTTCCAGAGCCTACTAGTGAGAATGCAGAGCCCTCACAGGAGTGGAATAGCATTTCCAGCCAAAGGGAGAAAGGTATGTCAGAATTCCTGCCTTCCTGAGTGTTTATATTCATTTCCTAGGACTATCATCACAAAATACCTTAAAACAGGAGCTTAAAATAACAGAAATTCTCTCAGTTCGGGAAGCTGAAAGTCTGAAATCAAGGTATAGCAGGGCCATCTGAAGGCTCCAGAAAAAAATTCTTCTTAGCCTTTTCCCAGCTTCTGGTGGCCTAGAAAAGTCTGGGATTGCAGATAGCCACCAGAAGCTAGGAATTCTGCACCCATTGTCACACCATCATCTTCCCTGTGGGGTGTGTGTGTGTGTGTGTGTGTGTGTGTCTCCAAATCTTCTTTTTTCTCTTATAAAGACACCAGTCATTGGACTTAGGACCCTCTGGAATTCAGTATGACCTCATCTTAACTGCAAAAACCCTATTTTTTTTTGCGTGTTTTTTCTTCTTCTTTTTTTTTTTGTTTTTTTTAAATTTTTTTAACATATGCAATTATTTTCCATCATTTACACTACAGTAGTTATAATTACACTCCAAACAGAAAAGCAAAGTAAAAAATCAAAACCCCCACTTCTATTTCATGTAATTAGACTTATACAGAAATTAGAAGGTTAAGTAACAACTAGTTAA
>NC_043706.1:119349467-119371919 GCF_006229205.1 Suricata suricatta
CCCAGCATGTACTTTCTGTCCTTGACGGAATGTATTAAATAAGCAAATACCACCAACAAGCAAAACAAGTACTACAATGTAAAAATATTAAAAAGAAGGAAAACCCTCTCACATGCATAAATGAAAGATTGCACACAAAGAACTCACATCTTTTCAAGCTTCAATAGTAAATATACTGCTACTATGTATTAAATACTGCATGGTTTGCCCAAGCTAAGATGAAACCACATCATAAATCAATAAGCAGCAAAAACCCTATTTTTACATAAGGGCTCATTCTGGTGTCTAGTGAATGTAGATGGTGTAGTAGTGGTGGGGAAACTATTTAACTCAGTCTAGTGTATAAGCTGCATTAATGGAAAAAAGAACAAATTATTTTCAGAGACGGTTCCTGCAGTCCCTTTTGTTTGGAGACTCCTCTACCTAGAGTTCCTACTCAAAGAGATTCACTTGCCTACCCAGAGGTCCATGTTTAGCATTTCCCATTCTAAGCTCAAACCCTGAAAAGACCAACATCACTCCCAACACACAAAGATGGAGGCAACTTGGCAGCAATATCATCATCTGTAAAGCTGAATTATGTTTCTTGGCAACACTCTGCCTTTACGAAGTTTTGCTCTTAGGTCCTCAAACATGAACTAAGAAGTGTATACTGTTCAAAAAGGCAACTGAGTTTTTTCATATATCGTTTTGGAGGGGAAAAAATAGAACGGCACTAACATTTATTAAGCATTCAACTCTACTAAGTACTTCTTATATATTATTTCATTTGTCCTCACAACTGTGTGATACACATGATTAGGTCGCTCTTCTTTCCTCAAGGTTGTTTTAAGAGAAGAGGGGCCTCAGTTCTTATGCACTCATTTATTCCCCAGACTTCTTCAGAGGTCAGCAGGGATTGGTTGCCATCCGTTCCGAAGCTTAGAGGAGCAGAGCTTAGTAAAAACATTGCAGCCAAAGTATTCGATGGATGTGTTTCCCTTAGTAACAACAAAGCTGTCTTCCATTCTTTATTCAAAACACTATACTCTTACTTCAAGCCTCAGTGAGTCTGTTAGCTCTCCTCTCGTGTTGGGCCATCAGTCATCTGTGAACAAGCCTGTCCGCAGAGAGGCAGCGACTAAGGAGAAGAGATGTCACTGGAGAAAGAATTGGGAAGGCAAGGCTATACCTGTTCAAGCTTAAGGCATCAAGCGCGGCAGCCCTGTGCGCATGCGCCTGAGGAAAGCGCCGTAGACCACACAAGTGGGGAGTAAAAAGGCTGCCCAACTCTTACTACAACTCTTTTGCCCCAGGCTCGAGGTGTGATCCCAGCGGCCAGAGCAGTAGCCATCACCATCCTCAACAGTTTCTGAATGATCTCAACAACATTGTGTCTTTGCTGAACGGTGCACTTTACAAAGCTTATCGAATGAAGTGGGTGTGTCCTTTTCTTTTAAACTTTCAAACGGTTTACAATTTACCCAAGATTTCAAAAAGATACTTTCTTTAATGCATATAATGAAAATGGTCACTAAGTCACAGTCAACTTAACTTATTATAAGGATATTATAGTAGTTCATTTCTGATATTTCTTTATGTGACAAAAAAAAAACAGATCAAATTTGAGGAACTTGTAATCTTTTAAATTTTTTTCTGTATATGAACCAAGTCATGGTTTTCAGGATTTAGTTTAAGGTTGTTTAAGTTGAAGTTAAGAGAGTTTCAAATATACCTGAGAAATAGACATATAATTCCCTAAGGACTTTTCTGTTTTCTTACATGTGGCAATAAATTTTCTCCGAAAATACTTTTTGAAGGAAGAACATCACACACACAGGTAAATTTTATAGACTTCAGATCCTGCATACAGTATATTAAATATTTAGGAAAATGACAAAGTAGGGGCGCCTGGGTGGCTCAGTCAGTTGGGCGTCCGGCTTCGGCTCAGGTCAGATCTCACGGTTCATGGGTTCGAGCCCTGCGTCGGGCTCTGTGCTGACAGCTAGCTCAGAGCCTAGAGCCTGTTTCAGATTCTGTGTCTCCCTCTCTCTCTGACCCTCCCCTGCTCACGCTGTCTCTCTCTGTCTCTCAAAAATAAACAAAAAGCATTAAAAAAAAATTTTTTTTAATGACAAAGTAAGACCATTGGTTCAAAAAGTCAAGATTTCTAGGTCCTCAAACTTTCTTGTCCCCAGCCGTGATTAATTAACAGCCATATCTCCAGAGGAAGGACAAAAGCAGGTTTTGATTACTGATAAGAGCAGGACCAGTGAGAGAAGCTCCCTTGTGCTAGGGCAGAGGGTCTCCTTACACTTGTCACCTAAGTCACTGGCCACTGGGCCACCACAGGCCTCATTAGATGGAGGGACAGAGAAAATGTGTCCTGCAGAAGGGCTAGATCCAAGAGGAACAGAAGCCCACTAGAGGCTCAGCCCAGACACTCAGCCCCTTTTCCTAAGTGTACTAAGAACCACTTAGATCATCCTCTTGCCGTGGGACGGGGTTGGGGTTGGGGTGGGGACGAGGCTGAGAAAAGCAAGGCAGTTTCCACCCATATATTTCTCCCTCCTGGGAGATTGTAGTACTGATTGTATTATACTATAAATATATGAAAAATCAGTAGGTTTTACAGGTTAAGTAAGTAAATCGCATGGTATATGAAATGAATCGTAGTAAAACTATTATTAAAAAATAAATTTTATAAAGTATACAATCAAATTATACTAATTGTTTTAAAAGAAATTAATTGAAACACAAGTTATGAAAATTTTCTCATGAAGAAATAATCTGAAGAGTCCCATAGTTATTAAAAAATTATAGGGGCACCTGAGTGGCTGAGTCAGTTAAGCATCCGACTTTGGCTCAGATCATGACCTCATGGTTCATGGATTCAAGCCCCACCTTGGGCTCTACGCTGACAGTGTGGAGCCTGGAGCCTGCTTTGGATTCTGACTGTATCTTTCTCTCGCCCCCCCCCCCACTCTGTTTCTCTCAAAAATAAACATTAAAAAATTATATTTATAGTTACAAACACTTCTACAGACAGAAGACCAGGCTCAGATGAATTTAATAATGAATTCAACCAAACATTTGAGGAAGAAATAATATCAATTCTTCATAAACTTCTCTGGAAAGGAGAGGAGGAAGGGGTACTTTCCATCTCATTTCGTGAGGCCAGCAATGCCATGATACAAATCCGGAGAAGACATTACAAAAAGAGAAAATGATAGCCCTATATCTCCTAAATATGGATAGGCATAAAAATTCTTAACAGAATATTAACAAATCAAATTGAACAATACATAAAAAGGATAGTACATCACAACCAAGTGAGGTTTATCCCAAGAATGCAAGGTTGATTTCACATTTGATGATCAATCCATGTAATTCTGTATATTAAAAAGCTAAGAAGAAAAAATATATAATTATTTCAATAAGCATCAATAAAGCATTGGGAAAAAATTGAATGCTCATTTATGATAAAAACTTCAAAAATATTAAGAACGGGGGTGCTTAGTTGGCTGAGTGGACGAAGCATGTGACTCTTAATATCAGGGACAAGAGTTCAAGCCCCATGTTGGGCATAGACTTTACTTAAAAAATTAATTAAACTAAATTTAAAAATATATATTAGGAACAGAAGAGAACTTCCTCAACCCAGTAAAGGGCATCTACAAAAAACCTTCAACTAATATCACACTTAATAGTGAAAGTCTGAATGTATTACCTCTAAGATGAAGAAAAAGGCAAGATGTCAGTCCTTATTGTTTTATGTGTTCAGTTTTGAACCTGTAGCTTAAACACCTTTGCAAAGGTTTGTTGGACATTTGTGTTTCTTCTCATGTGACCTCCGATGTCTTCTTTCTTGTCCAATTTTCTCTGATATTACTCATTTTCTTATCCATGTAACATCCCATTATTAGAGATATTAAGCCTTTGTAGTACATATTGCACATTTTTTTCTCAATTTGTCATACATTTTTTGGTCATGTGTCTTTACCTTTTTTATTTTCTATAGAAGTAAACATTTTTATGAAGTCTAAGCATTATAAATTCTTGCCTAAACTTTAAAATTTGGAATTGAGCCTTTTGCCTTGTTGCGTCCAAGAGAGCAAGATGGGTCACCAGCAGCTCTACTGGAGCCATCTGAGGAAATTTGGCCAAGCTTCTTGTTCTTGCCGTGTCTACTCAAACCACCATGGCCTGATCCGGAAATATGGCCTCAACATGCGCATCCAGTGTTTCCGTCAGTATGCGAAGGTTATAGGCTTCATTAAGTTGGATTAAGTGAACTTGAATGGGTCATCCAGGATACCTACCCTAACTGCAGATATCCAAGATAACCTATCTTAATGCCAATTCATTGTACATAAAATAAAAATACTTCAATTATGAAAAATAAATTTTAAAAAATTTGGAAATGAACCCATAGACATCACAAAAGATTTCATTGTAGTTAACAGTCAATAAGAATCTTTATCCCAGTAATCCATATTATTAAAGTTTATTTATTTATTTTGAGAAAGTGAGAGTGGGGGGTGGTTACAGAGAGAGAGGGAGAAAGAGAGAATCCCAAGAAGGCTCTGTGCTGTGTGTTGTCAGCACAGAGCCCAATGCAGGGCTCAGTCTCACAAACCATGAGACCATGACCTGAGCCAAAACCAAAGTCAGACATTTTGCCACTTGAGCCACCCAGGCACCTCCGGAATCCATATTTTAAAAATCTTCTCTGCATGGATAGAAAAAAAAGAGTTCACCTCCATGAAGGTAAGGCTAACATAGTACACAAGAAGGTGAAGAAGTTGAGTTTTCATGAGAAATGTCAACTTTGTCTTTTTTCACATGGTATTTAATATATATGGGTAATTTTCCAAAAAACAAGTTAGAAGTCTCCCATTCTTCTGGATCAGATACCTACCAAAGTCCTCAGCATCCAATTATCTGCTCTACACCTATCAGATGCAGTATTTGATGGGTTTTTTTTTAAATTTATTTCTGAGAGACAGAGAGAGACAGTGTGAGCAGGGAAGGGTCAGAGAAAGAGGGGGATACAGAATCTGAATCCGGCTCCAGGCTCTGAGCTGTCAACACAGAGCCTGATGTGGGGCTTGAACCCATGAATGGTGAGATTATGACCTGAGCCGAAGCCTGATGCTCAACTGGCTGAGCCACCCGGGCTCCCCAAGATGCAGTATTTGAGAGAAGTGGCACATATCCCTCAGTAGGGGGGGTGATGACATGGGTGGAATAGGTGAAGGAGATTAAGAGATACAAATGTCGTCATATAAAGTCAAGTCACAGAGATGAAGAGATGAAAAGTACAGAATAGGGAATACAGTGAATAATAGTGTAGTAAGTTTGTATGGTAACAGATATTTTTTTAAAAGACTGAATGTTTAAAAACTACCATACGTACAAACATCTTCTGACTTACAGTAATACTTACAAATAAATGACCACTACCATGTGCCCAAAAATCCTCCCCTGTCACTAATATCCTCTTCTCTAGGGACCTTCCACCATCACTGACACCCTCATTCATGGAGTCTTTCCCTCCATGGTGGGGAGACCATCCGGAATTCGTATTTGGGGTCTCTCTAGCCAATGACCCCTCTACCCATTCCTCCCTATGGACAAGACCTTCAGGGCTTGAAGGGTCTCAGGATCAAGAGTCTTAGGGCTTAGGGTTAAGAGTAGAAGGTGTTAGGTCTCTTTTTCTGGGAATACTAGGAATTACACTTAGGAATATTTCATCTTCATGATGGAGCAGATAAGATTTTGTGAGTTTGCCACTATTTTTAACATTTCCAAGCCTAGACCTAACAAAATACTTTTTGGGTTGTAGACCATTCATAAGTTGGCATTACCTGTAGAGTAAACCTTAATGGTTCGAATAATTTGATTTTTATTTTCATTTAATAAAGTAATAAATCAAATGTATATTTTATCTTTAATATGAAAGCCCCGTTCAATTGTAAAGATGAAAAGGAAAGTGTTCCTTTCTCGGCATGCCTGCAGCAAACTCAAGGGACCTCCCAGCGGTAAGGTAAGCAGAATTTCTTTCCCCTTCAAGCACATTGCTTGTTCACTCCCTTCCACATTTCTTTGTGTGGTAAAGCCATAAGCTTCGGAGGGACATGACCTGTGTTTGTAAAACAATATCTGTAATATTCCCCCTAAAGCAAAAAGAAGAAGAAAATAGCAAAAGAACTGAGACACAGAAGAGAAATATTCAGCCTTCCTCACTTCTGAATCACTTCTGAACTTGCTCAATGATCTCTTCAAGGTTTGTTGAAACAGAACGTTTCTGCAGCATAAATTTCTAAGCGTGACAGAGGCAGATCAGAGTTTTGCTTTAGAGAACATTCCTGCAGAGTGTTAGCGCCTGACCTGCAATTGTCATTTCCTTCTCCTTCTAGGACCTGACATGTCTTCTTTAAACAGGGGGCCCAGGATGAGGACGCTTCCCTTTCAGAACCCGTCCAGCCCGCCAGCCAGTCAGCTCAGCCAGCCATTCGGAGTACTAGTACACGCCCTGTGTCACCATTGGTCAGGGACTCCCGGAGTCTCAACGGAGCCCTGGAGCCCGGCAGAGTTGTACTTGGAAGTAGGGAGTAGCACATTGCTGGGCAAGTTCCTCCAGGTCAGGTGTGCCTATTTGATTGTAGTTCTCTTTCCCATCCCCCCTGCCCAACCCCCAGGTCAGAACCTTTGGAGATTAGAGAGTGAAGTCCATTTTGCTTGACTTGTTTTCTTCTTTTAATTAAGTTTTTAATTTTAATTCCAGTGTAGTTAACAGAGTGTTAAATCAGTTTTGGAAGTTCAAGATAGTGATTAACCAATTCTGTACATTACTCAGTGCTCATCATGATAAGTATATTCTCCATCAGCTATTTCACCCATCCCTCCCACCAACCTCCCCTCTGGTAATCATCACTTTGTTCTCTGTAGTTAAAAGTCACTTCTTGGTTTGTTGCTCTCTCTGTCTCTCGTTTTCTTTGCTCATTTGTTTTGTTTCTTAAATTCCATATATGAGTGAAATCATATAGTATCTGTCTTTCTCTGACTGATATATTTAATCTAGCACTATATTCTCTAGCTTTTCTTGTGTTGTTGCAAATAGCAAGATTTCATTCTTTTTTGTGGATGAATAATATTTTTAAATGTATATTTATTTTTGAAAGAGGGAGACAGAGTGCAAGTGGAGGAAGGGCAGAGTGCAAGTGGAGGAAGGGCAGAGAGAGAGGGCTCCAGGCTCTGAGCTGTGAGCACAGAGCCTGACATGAGGCATGAATTCATGGATCTCAAGATCATGACTTGAACTGAAGTTGGATGCTTGACTGACTGAGCCATCCAGGTGCCCCATGGCTACATAATATTTCATGTTATACATACATACCACATCTTGTATATTCATTCATCTACCAGTGGACATTTGGGCTGCATCCATAATTTGGCTATTGTAAATAATGCTGCAATAAACATAAGGGTGTACTTATCTCTTTGAATTCATGTTTCTCATTTCTTATGTGTTCCCAGGAATACTGCATTCCCAATAGTTGATTTCTGGATCAGAGAGTATCCTTTGTATCCCTAGCTGCTTTCAGAATTCTCTCTTTATCTTTATATTTTGCCAGTTTCACTATGATATGTTGTGCTGAAGGTCGATTCAAATTATGTCTTAAGGGGGTTCTTTGTGCCTCTTGAATTTGAATGTCTATTTCTTTTCACAGATTTGGGAAATTCTCAGTTATAATTTGGTCTAGTATCCCTTCAGGCCCTTTCTCTCTATCTTCCTCTTCAGGAATTCCTATGAGCCGGATGTTGTTCCGTTTGATTGTGTCACTCAGATCTCGAATTCTCCTTTCCTGCTCCTGGATTAATTTCTCTCTCTTTTTTTCAGCTTCCTCTTTTGCTATAACTATGTCTTCTTATTCACCTATTCTTCTCTCTACCTCGTCAATCCTTGAGGTGGCTGCCTCCATTTTATTATTCACCTCATTTATAGCCTTTTTAACTCATCACACCTATTTTCAAAGTCATTTTCTCAGTTGCTTCTTTGATGCTTTTTTTAACCCCAGCGATTAATTTTATGACAAGTTTTTAAAATTCTTGATCAGGTATGTTGTCTAGATCTGCCTTGAGCAGTTCTGTGGCTGTGACTTCTTCCTGTAGGTTCTTCAGAGGCATGTTCCTTCGTTTTGTCATTTTGGCTAGTTTTCTGTCCCTTGTCAGTTTTAAAAAGCTTGTTGTGCACTGTGCACCTGTTAACATTTCTCTGTTAAAGGAGGCTTATTAACTGTCCAGGGCCTGTCGTTTCAGGAAATATTCTTTTAATGGTGTCTCTCAGTTTCTCTTGTTGTGCCTTTGAATATTTTATTTCCCTACTCAGCGATATTTGGGACTCGTCATCATGCACACTTTGGCTTGTTTTTTGGGGTAGCCCTAAGAAGGAAAACAGACAGACAAACACAAAGGGAACAGAAGCACACAAACGCACAGACAAATCAAACAAACAAACAAATTAAAAGGGGGAAAGGAAAGAAAGAAAATGGAGAGGGAAGAGATGAAAGAAGAGAAGAAGAAAAAAAATAAAGGGGGCCAGAGACAACAAAGGACAATGGACAGTCTAAAAGTGTATGACCAGTTGAGGGAGAGAAAGGATGAGATACGGGAGAATATATCTGGATTACAAGAAATCATAAAAAAGAGGGAGAAAGGAGAAAGGAAAATAAGGAGTAAAAAATTTAAAAATTTTTAAGTAAAAAAGGTAATAATAATAAAAAAGAAGTACAAAAAAAAGAAAAGAAAAAAGAAGAAAAAAAGAAAGAGCAGCAGCTCCTCCTTGCAGATAGGCGTGGTTTGGTGTAGTAGGTCTAGGGGGCTGCTCTCAGAGGCTCCACCTTGGTGGCTGCAGAGAGTAGGATGGCGGCACCCCAAGCTCTTCTGGAACTAAGCACTGCAGGTCACTCTAATGAGTCCGATCTCCTTGTGCTGCAGCTGAGCCATGTTGTATTTTCCAGGCCCGCCTCAGTTCAAAGTACTAGCACTTTTATGCTACCACAGATGAGATGTACTTGCTTTGGTGACTGGCTTCTTAGCCAGGATCTCATAGGTGGAGGGAGCAGTTTCTCTAGGTGCTGGCAGGGATTTATGCTGCTGCTGCCAGAGGCGAGGTGCACGCTCTCACAGACCGCTGCTGACTCCCAGCCCCCAGCTGGGACCACGATCACGTAGTGGGAGAGAGCAGTTTCTCTTGGCACTGGCTGGGATTCGTGCTGCGCTGCTGCTGCCTGAGGCGCTGGGCGCTGCTGGAAATGAGCCGCACACTTCTGCAGCTGAAGTGCTCGCCCCGGCCTCCATTGCCGCCAACTCTCTGCTGGGATCATGTAGGAGTGGGGCTATTTTTTCCCTGTTGGCACCCCGTATTCTGGATTCGCCCGGCTAATGCTGGAGGTGAGATGTGCTGTGGAAATGAGGTGTGTGCTCCCGCTCCCGCAGCCAAGGCTGAAGTGCGTGCCCCTGGGGCCGCTACCATGGCTGCCATCTCCCTGCCAGGATGGCACAGGGTGGAAGCTGTTCTTTCCCTTGTGCCACCCGGGTTTGGGATTTGGGGCACCTAGCAGTTATATATGGAGTGAGAGGTTTTCTCTCCAAGCAGGGTTAAACATTCATTATCTCTTCTCTAGAGACAGTACTATGAGTGTGTTCAGTTTCTCTTTCTCTTCCCTTTGTTTCTCAGGGGCTCTGTGTACTTGTCCCGTGTTGGGCTGGGGCTCCCACCTCCTCTGCCCATCTCGGGCTGGCCCATTGTCCAATCTCCCCAGATCACATTCACTCACTCAGGCATCTTTGAGGTTGTCTTCTTTCTGGAGTCTGTATTTTCTCCTTCAGCTCTTGCACATGAGAGTAATGTCCTTCTCAGGTCGATAGATGGGGCAGATGAAGTTTACCAGAGCTCCCTTCCTCTCCGCCATCTTGGCTCCTCCCTGTGTGTCTTCTTTGGAGAAATGTCTGTGTCTTCTGCCCATTTTTTAATTGGATTATTTGTTTTTTTGGTGTTGAGTTGTATCAGTTCTTTATATATTTTGGATACTAACCCTTTATCAGTTGTATCATTTGCAAATATCTTCTTCTATTCAACAAGTTTCCTTTTAGTTTTGTTGATTGTTTTCTTCACTATGCAGAAGTTTTTATTTGGTTGTAGTCCCATTAGTTCACTTTTGCTTTTATTTCCCTTGCCTCTGGACCCCTATTTAGAAATATATTGCTACAGCTAATGTCACAGAAATTAATGGCTGTGCTTTCTTCTAGGCTTTTTATGTTTTTGGGTCTCACATTTAGGTCTCTAATCCATTTTTAGTTTATTTTTACAGTGTAGGAAAGCAGTCCAGTTTCACTCTTTTACATACGTCCAGTTAAATCCATCTGGTACAGTGTGCCATTCAAATCCACTATTTCTTTAGTCATTTTCTGTTTGGATAATCTGTCCATTGATATAAATTGGGTGTTAATGTACCCACTATTATTGTATTACTGTGGATTATTTCCTCTATGTTTGTTATTAACAGTTTTATGTATTTGGGTGCCTCTCTGTTGGGTGCATAAATATTTACAGTTGTTACATCTTGTGGGATTGTCCTCTTTATTATTATATAGTGTACTTCTTTTTCTCTTGTGATAGTCCTTGTTTTAAAATCTATTTTGTCTGATATGACTATTACTACTCCAGCTTTCTTTTGACAACCACTTCCTTGAAAAATATTTCCCCATCCCCTCACTTTCAAGTTGCGGGTGACTTTAGGTCTGAAGGAATCTCTGGTAGGCAATATATAGATGAGTCTTTTTTTTTCTAACCACTCTGTCCCCCTATGTCTTTTGATTGGAGGATTTAGTCCATTTACATTAAAAGTAATTATTGATGGATATGTATTTGTTGTCATTTTCTAGCTTGTTTTGTGGTAGGTTTTATAGTTTTTCTCTGATCCTTTCTTTTCTTACTCTCTTTCATGGTTGGTTGGCTTTCTTTAGTGATATACTTGGATTCCTTATTCTTTATTCCTTGCATATCTATTACTGGTTTTTAATTTGTAGTTACCGGTAGGCCTGTCATAGAACATCCTCTGCAGACAGCAGTCATTAAGAAGTGATGGTCGCTTAAGTCTGAACCCACTCCTTACTCCTCTTCCCTCCACATTTTAAGTATATGGTGTTATATTTAAATCCTTTTGTTTTTGTGAATCCCTCAACTGATTTTTACAGATATGCTTATTTTTACTACTTTTTTGTTTCCTGCTTTTTGTACCCCTACTTATGATCTTTCCTTTCTACTCAAAGAGTCCCCTTTAATATTTCTTGTAGGACCAGTTTAGTGGCCATGAACTCCTTTAGTTTTTCCCAGAAACTCTTTATCTCTACTTCTATTCCTAATGATAGCCTTACCGGAAAGAGTATTCTTGGCTGCCGAGTTTTCCCTTTTAGCACTTTGAATATATCATGGCACTCCTTTCTGGCCTGTAAAGTTTCTATTGAAAAATCCACTGATAGCCTTAGGGTTTCCCTTGTATATAACTGTCTTCTTTTCTCTTACTGCTTTAAAATTTTTTTCTTTATTGTGACTTCTTGCCATTTTAATTACTATATATCTTGGTGTGGACCTCCTTGGGTTGATTTTGTTAGGGAATCTCTCTGCCTCTTGGATCTGGATATCTGTTTTCTTCCCCAGATTAGGGAAGTTCTCAACTATTATTTCTTCAAATAAATTTTCTGCCCTCTTTTCTCTCTGTTCTTCTGGGAGCCCTGTAATGCAATTTTATTGTGCTTGATGGAGTCACGGAGTTCCCTAAGTCTATTCTCATTTTGCATATTTTTTCCTCTCATTTGCTCAGCTTCATTACTTTCCATTACTCTGTATTCCTGTTTGCTAATTCATTCCTCTGCTTTCTTTAGCCTGCTCTTTACTCCATCAAGTGTATTTTTAATTTCAGTTAAAATGTTCTCCATCCCTGATTTGTTCTTTTTTTATCTCTAAGTTAAGCATCTTACTGATGTCCTCCACTCCTTTCTCCAGTCTAGTGAGTACCTTTATAATCAGTACTTTAAATTCTCTATCAGGAATATTACTTAACATCCGTTTTGCTTAGGTCTCTTGCTGTGGTTTTGTACTTTTCTTTTATTTGCACCATATTTCCTCTGTCTCCTCATTTTGCCTCTCTGTCTATTTTTGTGTTTTAGGAAAGTCAGCTACATCTCATGCTCTTGAATTTAAATTTTTTTACATTGTTAATTTATTTTTGAGAGACAGAGAGAGACAGTGCAAGCAGGGGAGTGTCAGAGAGAGAGAGAGGCACAGAATCTGAAGCAGGCTCCAGGCTCTGAGCTAGCTGTCAGCACAGAGCCCGACACGGGTCTCGAACCCACAAATCGTGAGATCGTGACCTGAGCCAAAGCCGGATGCTTAACGACTGAGCCACCCAGGCGTCCCCATCTCTTTCTCTTGAAAGCAGTGAGTGTGGCACACACTTTTAACAAGGTGTCTCTGATCCTCTTCCACAGGGGACACACAGCCATTGTGGAGGCTGGGGCAGCCAGGGACTCTGCCAGGCACATGCATATGGGTAGAGGATGCAGATAGGTGCTTGTTCCTCTGCAGGAGGTTGGGAGATTCAGTGTTGGCAAGGTTTGCACCAGTTTTCTGGAAGAGCCCTTGAACTGAGGAAGGCCCAGCTGGAGAGGGCAGTGCATGACTAAGGAAGTTAGATAGTGAATGCTGGTGCAGGGCTGGTTCCTGCAGGTGACCGTGTGATTATGCTGGAGGTCTGGGGGAGGGAAATGGCATCTGCAAGCTCCTTTGTTCCTGGAGAAGTCCTTCAGTGAACTCTGAGATTAGTAACTAACTCTCCATCTCATATGTTCCAGGTGTTTTTGAAACTGCTACTTCTAAGCTGTACCTCTGAGAGCTGTTTGTTGCACTGTCTCTTTAAGGGCAGGGACTCAGCTTCCTGTAACCCTCAGCTATCCTAGAGCCACGCCTGTTGATCTTTAAAGTTCCAGGCTTTAAGACCTACTGGTTGTAAGAACTCATGAAATTTAGCCCCTTTAATTTTTAAAGCCAAACGCCATGGGGATTTGTCTTCCCTGTGCAGCCTCCCAGTGCAAGAGTCTATTGATCACCCTTCTCCACACCTGCGGCTCTCTCCCTCCAACGCTAGACCCACAAGGTTCAGATTTCAATCACACCTCTGCCTTTCCTTCCCTCTCCAGTGTAGCCTCTTCTCTACATTTACTTGGAGAGTTTGTTCATACAGTCCTCAGGTCATTTTTTCTGGGTTATTTGCACTCATGTGAGTGTTATGTAGTTGTGTCTGTGGGATGAGATGAGATTACGGTCTCCTACTCCCCCATCTTCCCTGGAAGTTCATTTTGTTGGGTTCTTGGATTCACTCCTTAGCCCCAGAGAATATTACTTTTCTTCCAACCACTAAATTATTGACTCAGTGATTCTCTCAGAGTTTGTTAACCAAATGCAATCCTGTATCTAAAAGTATATATACCTTCAAACAGATATGATATGGTTTGTTTGTTCCCATAGTAAATGGGCAGTTAAGGTTTCAGTATAAGCTGGAACATCTAATAGAAACAAAGATAGATATGTTACTATCAGATGGAGATGTTACTCCAGACACCTGGAGTAATGTAAGTATATTGGTTCACTCAAACAATAATCTATATTTGAATTGAATAACCATCATGGGCTAGGCACCATGTTAGGCACTGGGCATTTAACAGTGAGCAAAACAGACATGGTTATTTTCTCCTTGACCCAGAAGAGATGCCTGAGCTGGAAAGTGATCAGCACAGCAGTAGCATTAAAAGCTCTGAGAAGAGGAGCTCCTGGGTGGCTCAATTGATTAAGCGTATGACTCTTGATTTGGGCTCAGGTCATGATCTCACAGTTCATGAATTTGAACCCTGAGTCAGTCTCTGTGCTGTCAGTGTGGAGCCTGCTTGAGATTCTCCCTCCCTCCCTCTCTTTCTCTCTCTCTCTTTCTCTCTCTCTCTCCTTTTCTCTATCTGCCCCACCCCCCCCAGCTGGCATTTGTGAATTGCTTGTTGTATGTGTGAGAATCATCAAAAGTGTTGTGGGTTTTAAGATGGACTTTTATATTTAAAGCAACATGCACAGCTAATTAAATTTGAGAAAATATTTCTTTTAATTTGATCACAATATCTCACAAATTCCCTTTACTTTTTTTAGCGTTTATTTATTTTTGAAATAGAGAGTGGGGAGGGAGGGGTGGACAGAATCAGAAATGGGCTCTGTGCTGAGAGCAAAAACCCCATGCAGAGCTTGAACTCATCAACTGTGAGATTGTGACCTGAACTGAAGTCAGACTTTTAACCAAGTGAGCCACCCAGGTGCCCCCCTTTACTTTTTTAAAATTTATTTTTACTTTTTAAAATTGTTTACCCATTTCTCCTACCTCCACCTGTCTCTGACAATCACCAATCTGTTTTCCATATCTATGAACTTGGGTCTGTTTGTTAGTTTGTTTCTCTGACATATAAGAGATATGATATGATATTTTTCTTTCTCTGACTTATTTCACTTAACATAATGCCTTCACAATCCATCCACATTGTTGTAAGTAGCAAGATTTCATTCTTTTTATGGCTGAATAATATTCCACTGTATGTATATATAACATTGCTTTGTTTATTCAGCCATCAGTGGACACTTGGGGTTGTTTCCATATCTTGGCAATTAAAAATAAAGTTGCAATGAACATGGAGGTGCATATATCTCTTTTTGAGTTAGTGTTTTCATTTTCTTTGGATAAATACCCAAAAGTGGAATTGCTGGATCATATGGTAGTTTTATTTATAATTTTTTACAAAAACTCCCAACTGTTTTCTGTAGTGGCTGCACCAATTTTACATTCCCACCAACAATGTACAAGGGTTCCCTTTTCTCCACATGCCCATTAACACTTGTTATTTGTCTTTTTTTTTTAGATAGGCTTCCCTCCCAACACAGGTCTTGAATTCACAACTATGAGATCAAGAGTCAGATGCTTAACTGACTGAGTCACTCAGGTGTGCCTTGTCTTTTTTGTAATTGCTACTCTAACAGGCATGGGATGATTTCTCATTGTCATTTTGACTTGCGTTTCCCTGATAATTAATGATGTTGAGCATCTTTTTATATATCTGTTGGCCATCTGTATATCTTTAGAAAAATGTCTATTCAGATTTTCTGCCCCTTTTTAAATTGTATTACTTGTTTGTTTCTGCTATTGAGTTATATGAGTTATTTATATATTTTGTATATTAACTCCTTATCAAATATATCATTTGAAAATATTTTCTCCCAGTTAGTAGGTTACCTTTTCATTTTGTTGGTGGCTTTCTCTGCTGTGCGAAAGGTTTTTAGTTCAATGTGGTCCCATCTGTTTATTTTTGCTTTTGTTGTTTGTGCTTTTAGTGTCAGACTCAAAAAATTATTGCCAAGATCTATGTCAAGGAGCTTACCACCTATGTTTTTTTTCCAGAAGTTTTTGGTTTCTGGTCTTACATTCAAGTCTTAATCCATTTTGAGTTCATTTTTGTGTATGGTGTAAGATAGTGGTTGAGTTTCATTCTTTTGCACGTGGTTGTTGAGTTTCCCCACACCATTTATTGCAGGTGCTGTCCTTTCCCCATTGTGTGGTCTTGGCTGTCCTACAATGGCTATATAACAAAGCTAAAGTAGTTAAAACAGTGTGGTGTTGGCATAAAAACAGACACATAGATCTGGAACATAATAGAGTGCCCAGAAATAACCCTGTGCACCTATGCTCAATTAATTTACACAAAGGAGCAAATGAATTTTGAATTAAGCCGTTTGTGTTCCATAAAAATACCCATTGGGAATTTCACCAAAATTGCTAGTTATCTGATGTTTTGTCTTTATAGAGGCAAGCTATGTCTCTTCATTCACTTGAATCTCCTTAAAATGCTTCAATAGAGACTTGGGGGCATTCTGTATGAGGAACCTGTGTATAATTTTTTATATTTATTCCTAGATGCTTTGTATTATTTTATTATACTAGAAATGCAATTGTCTTTTTGTATTAATAGTACAGCTAGAAATCTTGCTAAACTCATTAATTCTCAAAACTTTTCTGTAGATTCTTTAGAATTTTTCATGTAGATAATTCTATCATCCATAAATAATGACTATTTTATTTGTTTCTTAACTCATGTGATTTTTTTTCTTGTTTCACTGTATTGCCTATAATCTTTAGTCCACTGTTGAATAGAAGTGGTGACGGGAACATTCTGGTCATGGACCTATATCATTTCCTTCTTTTTGGTGCTTGCTTCAGAAACAGAATCTCAAACAGATACATTGATGAGGAAAATAGATGCCATACATTAGCATCAATAGTATGACACAGGGCTCGTTCTCCAAACTTCTGAAGAATTACTGCCAAATTGGAAGGATATTAAGGTGCAGAATAATGCAGAATAACTTGTAAATGTCTGGATGCTTGTCTTTATCACAACAAGATTCCACCTATCAATTTAATCAGCATGAGTAATAATGTGCCTATACGAGAATTTATTCTTTATTTCACACTGAAACTCTGAGAGCATATCTCCCTTTGCTGCACACATAATACCAGAATTGGGGATTCTCCCCCTTCTGAATCATTAATGGAAGCTGCTCTGGCCTATTGCAGGGTCTTTAAGGAGCTAAGACTTGGAAAGGATGAGGGTGAAGTATGGAGCATTCTAAAGAACCAGGATTTCCTGTTCCTCTTCCCCAGAAGAGACTTTTTAAAGTCACATCCTCAGTAATTCTTTTCCAAGTCTCCCAAGGATTTATCCACTTCTGTCTCCACCGCATAGCCTAGAGCAACACCCATGTTCTCTTCTGTCTGAGTTACTGATGGAGACAGTAACAATCTTCTTTGCTTCCATGTTTTTGAAGGAGCTCATGTCCTTTCATGGTTTTCTAGAAGATTACTGCTGGCAACAATGAGAAAGAGACTTAATAAAGAGGATTCTGCTATCAAATACACATGCGCGCGCCCACACACACACACACACACACACACACAACACACATTTACAGTAACAGAATTTAAAGTGTCTACATGGTGAATCATAAACAAAATTAAAAAATAAATTACAGATTTAAAAAATACATTCACATTCTATTTGACAAAATTACTATCCCTAGTATAAAAACAACTCTTACAAATTAATAAAAAGAAGTAATATCCCAATTTTTTAAATGGGCAAAAGTCATGAACAGGCAGAGAGAAAACAATAAAAATAAGATGTTCAGCTTCATCTTTTAGGTTTAGTTATATCCTAAAACTAAAATTAGATACAACATTTTCACCACATAAGTTGGCAAAGGGGGAAAAGATTTCTAATATGTCATGACACTGAAGAGTAGAAATCCAGGTTCTCTTGTGCACCGTTGGTGGAAGTAAACATCCGTCTTCCTTGAGGATCATCTCCCGATGTCAGCAAGTCTTTGACCGTGTGAGCTTTTTGACTCAGTACTTCTAGAGGTTTACTCTAGGAAGATATTCTAATAGGGAAGTAATAACCACAGAAATGTTCATTAGAACTTCTTGATAACTGTAAAAGAATCAACAATATGGATTGATTATGTTTTGCTAGAGTCATACAACAGAATAATAAGAAGTCATTTAAAAGGAAAACTTGGGGGCGCCTGGGTGGCTCAGTTGGGTAAGCGACTGACTCTTGAATTCGGCTCAGGTCTTGGTCTCAGAGTTTGTGAGCTGGAGTCCTGCATCAGGCTCCAGGAAGGAAGCTGCTTGGGATTCTCTCTCTCCCTCTCTCTGCCCCTAACCCCCTTCTCATAATAAATAAACTTAAAAAAAAAAAAGAAAGAAACTGGGGCACCTGGGTGGCTCAGTCAGTTAAGGGTCTGACTTGACCTCAGGTCATGATCTCCTGGTTAGTGAATTCATGCCCTGCATTGGGCTCTCTGCTGTCAGCACAGAGCCTGCTTTGGATCCTCTGTCCGCCCCCTCCCCCCCGCCCCTCTCCTGCCTGCTTTCTCTCTCTCTCTCTCAAAAGTAAACATTAAAAAAGAAACTTTTTTTTTTTGCAAATAAAGGAATCATTTTTCAATGTTAATAATTGTTAATGTTATCTATTTGGGAAGTATTTAAAAATTTTCCTTAAATAAAGGTACACTATATTTTATAGTGTACAAATTATGCATATTATATATACAAACTACTTAAAATGTATTAAAAATTATTATGTGCCTTTTTAAATGTTCAATGTCACAAATGATTTTATAAACCATCTTCAAATTGGATACTATTTTCCTAGGCTGAAGTTCATACAAAACTGAATTTAATTCAAAATTAGGCTTATTTTACTTTCAGATTATACTGGTGCATATTTGAGTTAAATGGTATGCCTACAAGTTCTGTTAGTATGCTGTGAATTAGGTACTAGAATAAGTGAGTATTGGCTAAATAAGCTTGAAAGAGAAATTTGAGCTGGAAATTTGGATTTAGCCTCCTCAACCTGGATGGTGAGCATCCAAAGCAATAATAGCAAAATCACTAGATATTAGCAGACTTGGAAATGTTGCTGCATTGGGTCTGTTCCCTAAACATTCATAAACAGAAATTTCTAGGGCACTTCAAGGAAGCTTTCTATGCATCTTTGGTCACCTCTTTTTCCTATTTCCATGCTTTTTGTCCTCTACATCTACACTCACCAGACATCTTCCTGTTTCACAAGGAAAACAAACCATCAGGTGTAACTTCCACCATATCCTGTCTCCACATCAACAAACTAAACACTATCAAACCCCATTTTCCATCTTCCTCTCCATATCTGGAAACTAGCCATCAGACCGTGACTGGATCAGTGACTCTATCTGTAGCTAAATGGCTAAATGTTATCTTTCCCATCTCCTCCTAATGCCTGTTTCACCTGTTAGGCTGGCTGCCTCCTACCTATTCAACTTCTATGTTTGGGTCTCTTTTCTTTCACTGTATAAATATACTTCCTACAAATAGACTCTTTAAATTTCCCACTGGTCTACTGTTTTTCAGATTTCAGGTCTACCTGTTAATGGGTTGTGAAATCAATTAGTCTGTTTCACCGGAGTGTGTTCTTTTTAGAAACGAAGCAGTATCGAATCTTCAATATCAGAACGTGGTCCTTGTATTCCAAGTCATGCTGTCCACATGGCAGCAAATACTGGGGTCAGCTGAGTTGAGTGGCATCTGGTGGAGGGGATAGAATGACTGTGTGCATTGGCTGGGAGCCAGCAGGCCATTCAGTCTTCTGTTCACTGGCGCCTCATTTAATTCGCTGGGTTTGATCGTAATTATATCAAGAGAGTTAATGTTTTATAGTTTAATTTGTGTCAGTGTAATTATCGGTTAATTATGAAGTTAGAAGAATTTATCCACTGTTGCCAAGGGCAGCAAGAGTTCCTATTAACTTTTTGTTTGTGAGCTCATAATTTTCAGCATGAAATTTTGGATTAGACAAAATCATTAGGCATTTTTTTTTACTTTGCAAACAATTATACACTTTGATGAAACGTGCATAAATTCTTCTTAAGATAGTTTATTTTATGATTAGAAGGAATAAGGATGATGACATTAAAAGAACACAAAAGCATATTCTGTGTTGGACTTATAAATAGTAACAACAATCAGAAAAATGTTTCTTTTAATCAATACATTTTTAAAATTTGAACTTAATGTGAAAAAAAGAGGTTAGCTTTTAAAAAAAAGGATTAAGTATTGTGGCAGCTAGGTGGGTCAGTTGGTAAAGAGTCTGACTTCGGCTCAGGTCATGATCTCACAGCTTCTGAGTTCAAGCTCCATATGGGGCTCTGCGCTGATAGCCTAGAGCCTTCTTTGGATTCTGTGTCTCCCTCTCTCTCTGCCCCTTCCCTGCTTATGCTCTCTCTCTCAAAATGAGTAAATAAGCCTTAAAATAAAAAAAAGAATTAAGTATAACTTGTCAAAATAACTAAAAATGTATTATTTACAAAATAGTTTATTTAACCTTTACCTTATAGTTGAAGTATTAAAAATATCGATAACCAGATATTAGCTAATAAAATAATATATTAATGTATTAAAAAGTATTTTTGGAATTGATTTTTATTGAAGTATAATGAACATATAACACTATATTAGTTTCAGGTATGCAACATAATGATTTTTTATTTGTATACGTTGCAAAATGATCACCACTAGAAGCCTAGTTATTATGTCACCATACAAAGTTACAAAATCTATTTTTCTAGTGATGAGAACATTTAAGATATACTTTCTTGGCATCTTTCAAGTTTGTAATACAATACTATTGACTATAGTCACCAAATTGTACATTACATCCCATAACATTTATAACTGAAAGTTTATACATTTTTTTAATGTTTATTTTTGAGAGAAAGAGACAGAGCACTAGTGGGGGGAGGGGCAAAGAGAGAAGAAGACACAGAGTCTGAAGCAGGCTCCAGGGTCTGAGCGGTCAGCACAGAGCCCGATGCGGGGCTCGAACTCACAGAGTGTGAGATCATGACCTGAGCTGAAGTTGTATGCTTAGCTGACTGAGCCACCCAGGTGCCCCTGGAAGTTTGTACTTCTTGATTCCCTTCACCCATTTTGTCCACCCTTTCCCTCTGCTAATCGTTAATCTGTTCTCTATATCTATGACGATTGTTTTGTTTTCTTTGCTCATTTGGTTTTTTTTTTTTTTAGATTCCACATATAAGTGAAATTATATGGTATTTGTCTTTTTTGTCTGACTTAATTCACTTAACATAATATCCTTGAGGCCCGTCCATGTTGTCACATACAGCAAGATTTCGTTCTCTTATAGGGCTGAGTAGTATTCCACTGTATAAATACCACATCTCCTTTTTCCATTCAGCTGCCCATGGACACTTAGGTTGCTTCCATATCTTGGCTATTGTAAATAATGCTGCAATAAATATCGGTGCATATGTCTTTTCCAACCAGTGTTTTCATTTTCTTCAGTGAAATACACAGAAGTGGAATTGTTGGATCCTATGTATTTCTGTTTTTAATTTTTTGAGGAAATTCCATATATTTACATAGCGGCTGCACCAATTTATGTTTCTACCAATAGTGCATTAAGGGTTCCTTTTCTCCATATTTTCCCCAACACTTGCTATTTCTTGTCCTTTTGATAACAGCCATTCCAACAGGCTTGAGGTGATATTTCACTGTGGTTTCAGTTTGCATTTCCTTGATGATTAATAAAATTAAGCATCTTTTTTTAAAGTTTACTTATTTGTTTTTGAGAAAGAGTATGCATGGAGCGTGAATCAGAGAGGGGCAGAGAGAGGGAGAGAAAGAATCTCAAGTAGGCTCCTCAATGTCAGCAGAGAGCCCCATGTGAGGCTCAAACCCAAAGAGCCAAAGTCTTCAGTTAATCAACTGTGCCACCCAGGTGCCCATCAAGTATCTTTTTATGTGTTTTTGGCCATCTCTATGTGTTTAGAAAAATGTCTATTCAGATCTTCTGCCCATTTTTTAAAAGTTTATTTATTTTTGACAGTGAGCATCTGCGCATGTGCACAGTGGGGGAGGGGCAGAGAGAGAGAGGGAGAGAGAATCCCAAGCAGGTTCTGTGCTAATAGTGCAGAGCCTGATGTGGGGCTCGAACTCATGAACTGCGAGATCATGACCTGAGCTGAAGTCAGACACAAAACCAACTGAACCACCCAGGCACCCCATCTTCAACCCATTTTGAAATTGGATTATTTAGTTTTTATTTGCTCATTATTGAGTTATATGAGTTCTTTATCTATTTGGATATTAACCCCTTATTGGATGTATGATTCGCAAGTATCTATATCTTCTCCCATTCAGTTGGTGGCCTTTTAATTTTATTGATGGTTTCTTTCACTGTGCAGAAGCCTTTTAGTCTGACATAGTCTCATTTGTTTATTTTTGCTTTTGTTGCCATTGCCTTGGGAGTTAGGTCCAAAAAAATATTGCCAAGACCAACGTCAAGGAGCTTACTGCCTATGTTTTCTTCTAGGAGTTTTCTAGATTCTGGTCTTACATTCAAGTCTTTAATCCATTTTGAGTTTATTTTTGTATATGGAGTAAGGTAGGAGTCCAAGTTCTTTTTTTTTTTTTTTTTTTGCTTGTGCTTGTCCAATTTTCCCAGCCCCATCTTTGAAGAAACTGTCTTTTCCCCATTGTATGTTCTTGCCTCCTTTGTTTTAAATTAATTGACTATATATACAAGGACTTATTTCTGGGTTCTCTGTTCTGTTCCATTGACCTGTGTGTCTGTTTTCATGCTGATACCATTGTTTGAATCACCATACCTTTGCAACATTGTTTGAAATAAGGGAATGCAATGCCTTCAGTTTTCTTCTTTTTTCTCAAGAAGAAATGGTATTATTGCCAATGAACATCTAAA